>NC_063264.1:12784969-13084969 GCF_019578655.1 Ricinus communis | reverse complement strand
TTTTGTGCCTCTCTATCTATTCTCTGTCTTGTATGATGATTTAGTTTTATTTTTGGAGCATAAACACGAGTGTTGAGTGACTGCTCATGGAAGAAGGAATCATAGGCATCAATCTAATTCTTGTACAAATGTGAAGAAAGGAAATTAGGTGATTAAGTATTAATATCATTCTTCAAATGATCACGAATGAATTTTTTTGAAGAAAGAGGGAACGATGAGAATCGATCATTTTAGGATGTGGACCATTCTTATTCCTCTAGGCATGAGGATTCTTGATGACACAAGTATTGGCTAAGGAATCATGGGAACTCAATTGATAAGCTTTATTGGTGGCATTGGGGCGTGACTTGATGATCAAGCAGAAGGGAGAAACCATGTTGCTTTCGATTAATCCAAGCGGGAATGCACGTGTTTTGATGTTTATGACATAGGAATCATGGCACTGTAATTCACAAGCTTGATCGGTGGTATTAGGGCTTAGCTTGATGATCAAGCAGAACAAAACATAAGTCCACGGGCGTATGGGAGAAATCATGTTGTTTTCAACTAATCCAAGCATAATGCAAGTGCTAATGCGAGCTTTTTGATGTATGGATGTATATAATGAAGTAATTTGGGTTGGAGTGTTATTAGGTACGCCCACACAAATTTCTCCTTGTTTTTGTTAAGCTGGTTCATAAAATTTGGGAATATGAGAGTTGTTGAATAGTTAACTCCTCTCTCGTTCGTAATTTCACTTTAGCTACATTCGGGAGTATGAGCATTTTGATGTTTTCGAACGCATATAATGAAGTAATTTGGTTCAGAGTGTTATTAGGTAAGGCCACGCCAATTCTCCTTTGTATTCATTACGCTAGCTCTTAAAATTTGGAACTATGAGAGTTGTTGACCAGTCAACTCCTCTTTAGTTCTTGATTTGACTTTATTTTATTCATCTTTCTTTATTTATTTATTCATAGTTAGCTTAGTTTCTTTTTATTATGGAATGAGGGCCTTCGCACTATAAAAACTGCATGCAACCGAATACTTGAGGCTAATGAGCATATTATTTTAGTTTTCTACCATGCAGGAAATCAAGTTATGGGTTCTTTCAAGAACTTTACAGACTTATCAACCCTCGCGCTAGAGAGCATAGAGTTATCGCTCATGTACTTCCATTATGCTAGTTCAATATTGATATCATTCTGTAAATTATAAAGTATTGATATCATTTCCCGAATGATCACAAACAAATCAATTGGAGGAAAGAGAGAACGACGAGAATCGAGCCATGCCCAAATATTATGATTCAGGATCTATACCAATGGAATCTCCATTATTTTGTATTCCTCTAGCCATGAGGGTACCTATGACATAAGGATTAGCATAAGGAATCATTGGAATGCCATTAACAAGCTTAACTAGTGGCATTGGAGATTAGCTTGATGATCATGTAGGATGAGATATTAATACACTCGCGTAAGGGAGAAATCATGGTGTTTTCAACTGATCCAAGCATAATACAATTGGAGTGCGATTCTTTTAATGTTTAGGATGTATAAAATGAAGTGATTTGGTTCAGAATGTTATTTAGTAGGCCCGCGCAAATTTTCTCTTGAATTCATTAAGCTGGTTCTTAAAATTTAGGAGTATGAGAGTTGTTAACCAATCGACTCCTCTTAATTCTTGATTTGACTTTAGTTTATTCATCTTTCTTTATTTATTCATTCATTTTTAGTTTTCAGCTTATTCTTCTTATGGAATGAGGGCTTTTGCACTATAAAAACCATATGCAACCGAGTCCTTGAGGCTAATGAGCATAATATTTCAAATTTTTACGTTGGAGGAAATCAAGTTATAGGTTTTTTCAAGAACTTTGCACACTTATCAACACTTACGATAGTGAGCATAAACTTATCACGCACACCTTCTATTCCTTTGATCGAGTATTGCTACCATTCTATGAATGATCGGGTATTGATATCATTCTGCGAATGATCACAGATAAATATTTTAGAGGAAACAGAGAATGACGAGAATCGAGGCAAGCCTAGATATTCTCATTCAAGATTTGAACCAATGGAATCTCCATCATTCCTTGTTCCTCTAGGCACGAGGGCACCTAATTACATAAGGATTAACATAAAAAATCATGAGAACGAAATTGACAAGCTTGACCGATGGCATTGGGCCTTAGCTTGATGATCATGCACGACGAGACGTAAATCCACTCGCATAAGGGACAAATCATGTCGTTTTTAACTAATCCAATCGTAATACAATTGGGAATGCAAGCATTTTGATGTTTGTGACATATATAATGAAGTAATTTGGTTCATAGTGTTATTAGGTAGACCCACGCGAATTTTTCCTTGGATTCATTAACCTAGTTCTTAAAACTTAGGACTAAGAGAGTTGTTCACCAGTCAACTCATCTCTTGTTCTTGATTTGACTTTACTTTATTCATCTTTCTTTATTTATATATTCATATCTAGGTTCTAGTTTCTTCTTCTTATGGAATAAGAGCTTTCGCGCTATAAGAACTGCATGTAACCGAATACTTGAGGCTAATGAGTATATTATTTCAGTTTTCTACCTTGCGAAAAATTAAGTTAGGGGTTCTTTCAAGAGCTTTGGGGACTTATCAATACTCACCCCTAGTAAGCATAGACTTATCGCTCATGTCCTTCCTTTTTTTTATGTTCTTTGTTTACCCTTGTGTTTAAATCAATTTGATTTGATTCTTACACTTAGCTGTATCGAAGAGAAAAAATAACTTTTGATTTCTTTCCTCATAGGATCCAAAATACTATCTATGTAATCATTTTGTTCGTCTCTATTATGCCTCTTTTTCTAATCTCTATATAATATGATGGTTTGGTTTTATTTGGGGAGCATAAACACGAGCGTGGAGTGAAACTGCATGGAAGTGGCGATCATAGGCACCGATCCTATGCTTGGACAAATGCGAAGAAAGAAAATTAGTTGATCAAGTATTGATCTCATTCTTTGAATGATCATGGATAAATCTTTTAGAGGATAGAAGGAACAATGAGAATCAAGAAACGACCAAAGATTTAGATTCAAGATTTGGACCATTAGTGTCTCCATCATTTCTTCTTCCTTTAGGCATGAGGACTCTTGATAACATAAGGATTGGCATAAGGAATCATGGGAACGCTTTTGGCAAGCTTGACCTGTGGTATTGGGGCAAAGCTTGATGATCAAGCATAATAAGATGTAAATCTATGCACGCAAGGGAGAAATCATGTTGCTTTCGATTAATCCAAAGCGGGAATGAGCATGTTTCGATATCGAGTATTGTTGTCATTCTCCGAATGATTGCAGATGAATCTTTAGGAGAAAAGTGCGAATGACATGACATGCCCAATTATTTCAATTCAGGACTTGCACCATTGGGATATCTATTATCCTTTGTTTTTCTAGGCATGAGTACTCTTGATGACACAAAGATTGGCATAAGGAATCATGGGAATACAATTGACAGGCTTGATTGGTGGCACTAGAGCGTGACTTGATGATCAAGTAGGAGGAGATGCAAAGCTGCACATAAGGGAGATGTTTCTTTCGATTAATCCAAGTGAGAATGCCTGAGTTTTGATATTTAGGATGCATATAATGAAGTATTTCTGATCGGAGGGTTATTAGGAAAGCCCATGCGAATTTCCTTTATTTCATTAAGCTGCCTCATAAAATTTGATACTACGAGGGTTCTCTAGTTCCTGATTTGACTTTAGTTTATTCATCTTTCTTTCTTTTTTTATTCATATTTAGCCTCTAGTTTATTCTTCTTATGGAATGAGGGCTTTCGCAATATGAATACTGCATGCAACTGAATATTTGAGGCTAGTGAGCATATTATTTCAATCTTCTACCTTGCCAAAATCAAGCTATGGGTTCTTTGAAGAACTTTGCAGACTTATTAATACTCACTCTAATGAACATAGACTTATCAATCATGTCCTTCCTTTCTTCTATGTTCTTTATCCTTATGCTTAGTCGTATGGAAGAGAAAAAGAACTGGTAATTTATTTCGTTATCGGATCCAAAATCCTACTTTTGATGTCAATTGGTTCATTTCTTTTGTGCTTTTCTTTCTAATATCTTTCTAGTTTGATTGTTTATTTTTATTTGGGGAGCATAAACACAAGTGTTAAGTGAAAGCGCGTGGAAGCGGCAATTATAACCACCGATCCAATGCTTGAACGAATGCGAAAAAAAATTACTCAATCGAGTATTGATATCATTCTCTGCATGATCATGGATGAATATTTTCGAGCAAAGAGGGAATGACAAAAATCGAGGCATGCCAAAATATTCTGATTCAGGATTTGCTCCATTGTGATCTTTATTCCTTATTCCTCTAGGCATTAGGACTCCTGATTACAAGGACAGGCGTAAGGAATCATTGGAACACAATTGACAAGCTTGACTAGTGGCATTGGGGATTAGCTTGACGGTGAAGTAGGACGAGACGTAAATCCATGAACGTAAGGGAGAAATCATGTTATTTTTTATTAATCCAAGCATACTACAAGCGGGAGTGCGAGAATTTTGATGTATGGGACGCATAAAATGAAGTAATTTGGGCCGGAATGTTGTCAAGTAGTCCCACACAAATTTTTCCTTAATTTCATTAAGTTGGCTCTTAAAATTTAGGACTACGAGAGTTGTTGACCAGTCAACTCCTCTATGTTTCTTGATTCAAATTTTGTTTATTCATCTTTATTTATTTATTTATATTTAGATTCTAGTTTCTTCTTCTTATGGAATAAGGGATTTTGCACTATAAAAACTGCAAGCAACCAAATACTTGGTACAAGTGAGCATATTATTTGTAGTTTTCTACCTTATAAAAAACCAAGTTATGGATTCCTTCAAGAACTTTATTGGCTTATCAAGACTCGCGCTAGTGAACATAGACTTATCACTAATGTCCTTCCTTTTTATTGTGTTCATTGTCTATCATTATGTTTATAACAATTCTATTTGATCCTTATGCTTATGTCAATCCTTGTGTCATCAAGAGTCCTCATTCCTAGAAGAATAAGGAATGATGGAGATCCCAATGGTGCAAATCCTGGATCGGAATGTTTGGGCATGCCTCGATTCTCGATGTTCCCTCTTTCCTCTAAAAGAATTGTCCACGATGATTCGGAGAATGATATCAATACTCCATTAACTAATTCTCTTTCTTTACATTTGTCCAAGCATTAGATCGGTGCATATGATTTCCTTTTCTACATGCTTTAACTCAACACTCGTGTTTATGCTCGCTAAGTAAAACCAAACCAACATATTAAACATAGATTAGAAAGAGATGAACAAAATAAACAAACATATGAGAACCTAGGTAGGATTTCTTATCCGATAAGGAAAGAAATCACAAGTTCTTTATTCTCTTCCATGGCTAAGCATAAGGATTAAAACAAATTGATTTAAACACAATGGTAGGCAAAGAACATAAAACAAAGGAAGGATGTAAACGATAAGTCTAGGTTCGCTAGTACAAGTCTTCATAAGTCCGCAAAGTTCTTGAAAGAACCAATAACTTGATTTCCCATAAGTTAGAAAACTAAAATAATATGTTCACTAGGCTTAAATATTAGGCTGCATGCAGTTTCATAGTTCGAAAGCCCTCATTCCATAAGAAGAAGAAACTATAAGCTAAATATGAATAAGCGAATAAAGAAAGATGAATAAACTAAAGTCAAATAAAGAATCAAAGAGGAGTTGACTGGCTAACAACTCTTAGAGTCCTAAATTTTATGAGCCAGCTTAACGAAAATAAGGCATAATTCGCGTGGGCTTATCTATTAATACTCTGACCCAAATTACTTCATTTTATGCATCCCGAACATCAAAATATGCACATTCTAGCTTGGATTACTTGAAAGCAACATAATTTCTCCATCACACGCGTGGATTTGTGTCTCGTCTTATTTGATCTTTAAGTCATGCTCCAATTCCACTAATGAAGCTTGTCAATTATGTACCCATGATTCTTTAACGAAAATAAGTAGAAATATGCATAGGCGTAGCTAATAATAGTCCAGTCCAATTTACTTCATTACATGACTCCCAGACATCAAAACCCCCACATTACCACTTGTATTAATCGAAAGCAACATAATTTCTCCTTTGTGGGTGTGGATTTGCATCATATTCTGCTTGACCATCAAGCTACACCCTAATGTCATCGGTCAAGCTTGTCAATTGCATTCAAATGATTCCTTAATGAAAACAAGGGAAAATTCGAGTCAGCATACCTAATAACACGTCGGTACAATTCACTTCGTTATATGCCTGCCAAATATCAAAGCACGCTAATTCTCGCTTGGATGAATCAAAAGCAACATGATTCCTCATTTACGTGTGTGGATTTATGTCTCGTCCTGGTTGATCATCAAGCTAAGGCCTAATGCCATCAGTTAAGCTTGTTAATTACATTCCCATAATTTCTTACACCAATCATTGTGTCATCAGGAGTACTCATGCATAGAGGAACAAAGAATAATGGAGACCCTAATAGTGCAAATCCTGAATCAGAATAATTGGGCGTCCCTCCATTCATATCGTTCCCGCTTTCCTCTAAAAGGTTCATCCACGATCATTTGGAGAATGACATCAGTACTCAATCAAGTAATTTTCTTTTTTTGCATTTGTCCAGGCATTGGTTTACTGCTTATGACTGCAGCTTCCACGCACTTTCACTCAGCATTATCGTGTTTATGATCACCAAATAAAACCAAACCATCACACTAGATAAAGATTAGAAAGAGATGAACAAAATAAATGATTAGAAGGAGAACATAGGTAGGATTACGAATTCGGTAAGGAAAGAAATCAGACGTTCTTTATTCTCTTCCACACGGCTAAGTGTAAGGATCAAATCAAATTGATTTAAACACAAGAGGAGATGAAGAACACAAAATAAAGAAAAGACATGAGCGATAAATGCAGGTTTACTAGCGCGAGTCTTCATAAGTTTGCAAAGTTCTTAAAAGAACCCATAACTTGATTTTTTGCAATGTAGAAGACTAAGATGATATGCTCACTAGCCTGAAATATTCGAATGCATGCGGTTTTCATAGTGCGAATGCTCTTATTCCATAAGAAGAAGAAACCACAAGCAAAATATTAATAAATAAATAAGAACTAGAGAGGAGTTGACTGGTCAACAACTATTATAGTCCCAAATTTTAACTCAACACTTGTGTTTATACTCAACACTCGTGTTTATGCTCTTCAAATAAAACCAAACCATCATACTAAACATAAATTAGAAAGAGAGACATATAAGAAATGAATAAAATGAGAACAGAAAAGAAATGAAGGACTTGAGCGATAGTCTATGTTCATTAGTGTGAGTGTAGATAAGTCTACAAAGTTATTGAAAGAGCCCATAACTTGATTTCTGGCAAGGTAGAAAATTGAAGTATTATAATTACTAGCCTTAAGTATTTAGTTGCATGCGGTTTCTGTAGCATTGAAGACCTATTCTATAAGAAGGAAAAATGAGAAGCTAAATATGAATAAATAAATAAAGAATGATGAATAAACTAAAGTCAAATCATCAACCAAAGAGGAGTTGACTGGTCAACAACTCTCATAGTCCTAAATTTTATGAGTCAATTAACGAAAAGAAGGGCAAATCCGTGTGGGCCTATCTAATAACAGTCTGATCTAAATTACTTTATTATTTACATCCTAAACATCAAAATGCTTGCATTCTCCCTTATATTACGCTTGGATTAATTGAAAACAAGATGATTCTCCCTTACGTGCATAGATTTATGTCTCATCCTGCTTGATCATCAAGTCGCGCTACAATGCCAGCGATGGACATTGTCAATTATGTTTCCATGACTCCTTAATCAAAATAAAAGAAAATTCGCGCGGGAGTACCTAATAATACTCCGACCAATATGCTTCATCATATCCCTCCCAGCATTAAAACGTGCACATTCCCACTAGTATTAATCAAAAGCAATATGAGTTCTCCTTTATGCAAGTGGATTTGCAACTCATGTAGCTTGATCATCAAATCATGCCCCAACACCACCAGTTAAGTTTATCAATTGTGTTCTCATTATTCCTTAACGAGAATAAGGAGAATTCGAGTGGGCATACCGAATAACACTTTGACCTAATTTACTTCAATATATGCCTCCCAAACATCAAAACACGCTGATTCTCGCTCAGCTTAATAGAAAGCAACATGATTTCTCCCTTACATGAGTGGATATTCATCTCATCCTGTTTGATCATCAAGCTAAGCTCCAATGCCATAGGTCAAGCTTGTCAATTGCATTTCAATGATTTCTTATGCAAGTCCTTCTATTATCAAGAGTCCTCGTGCCTTGAGAAACAAGGAATGATTGAGATCCCAATGGTGGAAATCCTGAATCGAAATATTTGGGCATGCCTCAATTTTCCCTGTACCTTATTTCCTCCAAAAGATTCATCTGCAATCATTCGAAGAAATATATCAATACTCGATCAACTAATTTTCTTTCTTCGCACTAGAAATCCTGAATTGGAATATTTAGGCGCTTCCATGCACTTTCACTCAACACTTGTGTTTATGCTCCCCAAATAAAACAAAACCATCATACTAGATAAAGATTAGAAAGAAACACACAAAAGAAACAAACAAAATGAAAATCTAGGTAGGGTTTTCGATTCGATAAGGAAAAATATCATAAGTTCTTTGTTCTCTTTCATACGATTAAGCGTAAGGATGAAATTGAATTGATTTAAACATAAAGGTAGACGAAGAACACAAAAGAAAGGAAGAATGTGAGCAATAAGTCTATTTCGCTAGCCTGAGTGTTGATAAGTTCATAATATTCTTGAAATAACCCATAACTTGATTTTGCAAGGTAGAATATTGAAATAATATGCTCACTAGCCTCAAATATTCGGTTGCATGTAGTTTTTATAGTGTGAAATCCCCCATTCCACTAAAAGAAATAACTAGAACCTAAATGTGAAAAAATAAATAAAGAAAGATGTGATAAGAAACCTCCAAGGGTTATGTGAACCCGTGACTGATAAGATAGAAAACCCCTTAGCAATTCAATATACCCGCCCAAGGAAAGCTAAGAACAGATCGAAAGAGATGATCTTTATATTAGAACCTAAAGGAAACTAAGGCCTTTAAATGCCAATCTATGAACGCTACAAAGGATAAATCATTTTCTCTGATAATTTTGATTGTATTCACTCAAGAACACAAGGTTCAAAGCAACAACTTTGAAAGGAAAAATACTAGAAATATTATTGATAAAAGTTGAGTTATACAAAGAAATTCATTTTAGGCTTTATAAGCCTCAAAAACCCTAATCCTAGATTGCTTAGGAAACATATCTGAAAAGGATAGGGATAATCTTACTAATTAAAAGATAACTAAAGATAATTTCTAATTAAGCTAAATTAAGTCATGTGCATGGGCCTTATTTAAGTGTAAGCTAAATAGGCCCAAATAACAAACTTAAACTAAGGTCCAAATGTGGCTTGTAGAACTAGCCCATCTTGAACTTGGACTTATAATATTAAAAGAGATGTATTCCGCACTTTCTTATCTCAAATAATCTCCTTGGTCCGCCCAAATATGGAATGCTAAGTCTTGAATATGCATTACTAAGGTCTCTTGATACTTCTTAGCTCTTGATCTAGTAATAGGGCCTTATTGCAAGGCTATTGGATCCTTGGCCTATTGGACTTGATATTGCCCTATATGTCCATATTCTTCAAGATCCTTGGCATATTCTTCAAAAATGCATCCAAGCCCAATCACCAAGCTAAAATATCATGGGTTTGCTTCCATTATTAACACGATCTGCCACCTTAGCATTTTGCTTCTCAATTCTCTCCTTAACTTGCTTATGTAATCGGTTCACATAATCAACTTTATTTGTCCTATCAACATTCAATTTCCTAGGAAAGAACTTCAATCTTGAATTAAAAAGCAAAACCAACTGACCTTCATGAAAGTCCTTCTCACAAATATGCTTATCATGCCATATCTTTAATCGTTCTTTGTAAATCCTTTCATTTTCATAAGCATTAGCCCTTAGTTCTTCCAATTCATTTAATTAAAGAAGTCTATGTTGTCCTACCTTTCTTGAATCAAAATTTAATGCTCTTGTAGCTCAATATGCTTTATTCTTAAGTTCAACCGGAAGATGGCATGATTTGCCATAAATCAATTGATAAGGAGTGAGGCCTATAGGAGTTTTGAATGTTGTCCTATATGCCCAAAGTGCATTATCAAGCTTTATAGACCAATCTTTTCTTGAGGCTGAAACCGTTCTTTCTAGGATCCACTTTAGTTCTCTATTGCTTACATCTACTTGTCCACTAGTTTAGGGATAATATGGTATTGCTACCTTATGGGTAACTCCATACTTCTTCAAAAGTGACTCAATCATATAGTTGCAAAAGTGAGAACCTCCATCACTAATGAGTGCTCTTGGTGTGCCAAATCTTGGAAATATAATCTTCTTAAGCATCTTCTTAACTAATTTAGCATCATTGGTGACTGATGGTATTGCTTCTACCCATTTGGAGAGGTAATCCACCATGACTAAGACATATTTATTGCCCATTGAAGTTGGAAATGGACCCATGAAATCAATACCCCATACGTCAAATATTTCGACTTCTTCAGTACCACTCATGGGCATTTCATCCCTCTTTGTAATGTTACCAGTCCGTTGGCATCTATTACAAGCCATCACAAAATCTCTAGCATCTTTGAATAATATTGGCTACCAAAATCCGGTTTGTAACACCTTTGCAACTATCCTTCTATTCGTTAGCTGGTTCTTAAAGTTTCGGGTAATGAGAGTTGTTGACCAGTCAAGTCCTCTCTAGTTTTTGATTTGACTTTAGTTTATTCATCTTTATTTATTTATTTATTCATATTTAGCTCTAGTTATTCTTCCTATGGAATAAGGGTTTTCGCACTATAAAACCCGCATGCAATCGAATACTTAAGGCTAATGAGCATATTATTTTAGTTTTCTATCTTGCAGGAATTTAAGTTATAAGTTCTTTCAAGAACTTTGCAGAATTATCAACACTCGCGCTAGCGTGCATAGTCTTATCGCTTATGTGCTTCCTTTCTTTTGTATTTTTTATTTACGATTGTATTTAAATCAATTTGATTTGATTCTTATGCTTAGCCATATAGAAGAGAATAAAGAACTTTTGATTTCTTTCATTATGAGATCTAAAATCCTATTTATGTAATCATTCTGTTCGTCTCTTTTATGCCTCTCTTTCTAATCTCTGTATAGTACGATGGTATGGTTTTATTTTAGGAGCATAAACACAAGTATTCAGTGAAAGCGCATGGAAGCTGCAATTGTAGGCACCGATCCAATGCTGAGATAAATGTGAAGAAAGAAAATTAGTTGATCAAGTATTGATATCATTCTCCGAATGATATCAGACGAATCTTTTAGAGGAAAGAGGGAACGAAGAGAATCTAGGCATGGCTGAATTATCTGATTCAGGATTTGCTCCATTGGGATCTCTATGATTCCTTGTTCCTCTAGGCTTGAGAACTTCTGATGACACAAGGATTACCATAAGGAATCATGGAAATGCATTTAACAAGCTTGATCGCTAGCAATGGAGCTCAACCTGATCATGAAGCAAGATGAGATGTAAATCTGCACATGTAAAGCATAAATCATATTCCTTTCGATTAATCTAGGCATAATATAAGCAAGTATGCGAGTATTTTGATGTTTAGCACACATATAATGAAGTAGTTTTTATCAGAGTATCATTGGGCAGGCCCACGTGAATTTCTCCTTTTTTTTATTAAGTTGGCTCATAAGATTTGGGACTATGAGAGTTCTTGGCGAGCCAACTCCTCTCTAGTTCTTGATTTGACACAAGGATTGGTGTAAGGAATCATGGGAACGCATTTGGAAAGCGTGACCAGTGGCATTAGGGCTTAGCTTGATGATCAAGCGGGATGAGATATAAATCTACACATATAAGGGAGAAATGATGTTGCTTTCGATTAATCCAAGCGGGAATGAGCGCATTTTGATGTTTGGAGGCATATAATGAAGTATAATGGGCCGGAGTGTTATTAGGTATGCCTACGTGAATTTCTCCACATTTTTGTGAAGGAATCATAAGAGCGTAATTGACAAGCTTGATTGGTGACATTGGATTGCAACTTGGTGATCAAGCAGCACGAGATACAAATCCACCTGTATAAGGGAGAAATCATGTTGCCTTCGATTAAAACAAGCGGAAATGTGCCTATTTTGATATTTGGGAGGCATATAATGAAGTAAATTGGGCTGGAGTGTCATTAGGTACGCCTATGCAAATTTTCCCTTGTTTTGATTAAGGAATCATGGAACTGTAATTGATAAGCTTCACTAATGGCATTTGAGCATGACTTGATGATCAAGAATGGAGAGAGGCAAATCGACCCTCGTGATGGAGAAATCATGTTGCTTTCAATTAATCCAAGTGGGAACACGTACAATTTTTAGGTTTAGGATGCATATAATGAAGTAATTTGTCCGGAGTGTTATTAGGTATGCCAATGTGAAATTCTCCTTTCTTTCATTAAGCTGGCTCATAAAATTTGGGACTACGAGAGTTATTAGCTAGTTAACTCCTCTCTTGTTCTTAATTTGACTTTAGTTTTTTCATTTTTCTTTATTTATTTATTAATTTTTGGCTTATAGTTTCCTCTTTTTATGAAATGAGGGCTTTCGCACTATGAAAACTTCATGCAACTGAATATTTAAGCCTAGTGAGCATATTATGTTAGTTTTCTACCTTGTAGCGAATGGAGATATAGGTTCTTTCAAGAACTTTGCAGACTTATGAAGACTCGCACTAGCGAACCTAGACTTATCGCTCATGTCCTTCCTTTCTTTTGTGTTCTTTATCTACCCTTGTACCTAAATCAATTCTTTTTGATCCTTATGCTTATGCTTAGACATGGAAGAGAATAAAGAACTGACAGTTTCTTTCCTACTGAATACAAAATCCTACGTATGTTGTCATTCATTCATTGCTTTTGTTTGTCTATTTCAAATATATGTCTAGTATGACGGTTTAGTTTTCTTTAGTGAGCATAAACTCGAGTGTTGAGTTAAAGCGTGTGTAAGTGCGATGGCACAAACCTTTTATGCATAATGCGTTTAACCTCATCCCATGAACCAACTTCAGGTTCCCCATAATACCTACGACCATTCACCAATTGATCCCACCAAATGGCAGCATAATCACAAAATTCAACAACAGCAAGTTTAACCTTTAGACTCACTATAGTTATGACATTCAAAAACCCTTTCAACCTTCTTTTCCCATTCCAAATAAACTTTAAGGTCACTCTTACCATGAAAAGATGGTATTTTCATCTTAATGCTACCCAAATTAGTGTCAATTTTGGGTTGGAGATTATGTCTAGACCCTTTAGACTCACTTTCTTGGTCATTATCAAAACCATCCCCTTTAGACGTTTTAGCCATATCATTCAATAACCTAGTTAATTTGTCATCTTGTTTTTGAAATTGTCTTTGCAGATGTTCTACTACATCTCTCAATGTAGAAGCTAAATTTTCCAAAGTCAATGGCTATTCAGACGACATGGTTAACCCAAAAGACTAGAAAAGGAAACAAAAAAAAAGACGTGATCAAGTGTTATACTCTGGAGGCTTCTTATAGTCAAAGGCAAAACAAGAAAAGATTACTCCCTCACGTGTTTCACTCACAAAGAATTGAATTCCTTATAGAAATTAAATCAAATTGTTCTAGTAATCACAAGAACAAGTTTTTCACAACCTTTTAACGTTTATTAATTCTAAAGTTCAATAGAACACTCGTGAATCAATAAAAAGAATTATAAGCATGTGAGCAAAACAAGCTTACAACTAATCGAACATGACTCAATTAACCCAAAAGAAAAGCTTTTTAAGAAAAAACAAAAAAATTACCCAAATCAAAATTTCAAGAATGAAGATCAGCTCCAATCAATTAAAAAGAATTGCAGAAGGAATCAATCAAGAATCAATTCGTCAAGAACTACTAACACAAACGGTTAGGGTTAATTTTCCATTCCTTTCTTTTTTTTTAGAAATCTACCTTGGTATGCCGACAGCAATGAAAATAGTATATATATATTTTTTTATAATGATGCAAATAGAAATGGAGATGAAATAGAAGACAGACCCTTAATTGAAAAGAAAGTAAACCAAACTTACAAGTTTGGCTCTGATACCAAATGATAGGAACTCAAACTGGATATGTTCAAACAACAAGATGAGCAATGGTGAGAAACTCAAACTGATAAATGCTCTCCCTATTTATGAGGAAGCACCCTTACCAATAAGTTCGAATTGTCGCCCCAAAATCTAACTTGAAAGTTTGCAATTGATTATGGAACTAACAAACTTAGCAATAGAACTACTAAGCCCTTTAGTTATAAATAGATGAAGAATGTTCAAACAACCCAAGAAACTAATAAAAATTTAATTGATTGATCAAACATGTAGATGTGAAACTAAACTAAACAAGTTAATTTAATCTCAAGAAATTCAAGAGTTAGTAACTCAAGGAAAATAAACTTCGTTCAAAATGATGTATTGATCTAATGCCTTTGGCCGGAATACATAGCTCTATTTATAGAGTCTTGAAATGATTCTAACCCTAAAAAGGACTAAGAGATAAGGAATAAAAATCAAACAATAAAAGACTCCTAATATGCGGCTAATCTTATCCCTATAAGGAAGGATAAGATAAAGAGTAATCTAACCCTAATTAAAATCCTAAATTCATGGGAGAAAGTTCTATTTATCCAATACTTCCAAAAATAAAGGAAATTAACTAAAAATGGGTCCATTACAAATTTATCTTGAAAATTTTGAAGCTCTTTTTGCAGGTTCCAGCAGCTCATAAATTGTAAGGCGTGGTCACGCCTTATTGACAATGATCTTCTGGCCCCATTTTGCGTAGCTCACAGGTTGTAAGGCGTGGTCACGCTTTATAGAAGATGAGCTTCTATCTCAATTTTCATTAATAGCAATTACTATTACTATCTTCAAGGTATTATTATCATCATCAAAAGCACCATCATTAGCCATCTTCAACACATGCTCCAAGTAAGAATTTAAGGCTTGCTTGAACTTTTTACTCCTTGCTCATGTCATTGGTCCTCCATAGGCTAGTGGATCCATGCTAGTTGACTTGATGATCAAGAAGGACGAGAGGCAAATCCACTAACGTAATGGAGAATTCATGTTGCTTTATATTAATCTAAGTGGGAATGCATATATTTTTTATGTTTGGGATGCATATAATGAAGTAATTTGTCTGGAGTGTTATTAGGTAGGCCAACATGAATTTCTCCTTTTTTTGTTAAGCTGGCTCATAAAATTTGGGACTACGAGAGTTATTGGCCAGTTAACTCCGCTCTAGTTCTTGATTTGATTTTAGTTTATTCATCTTTCTCTATTTATTTATTCATATTTAACTTTTAGTTTCTTTCTTTTATGAAATGAGGGCTTTCACACTATAAAAACCACATATAACTGAATATTTGAGCCCAATGAGCATATTATTTCAGTATTCTACCTTACAGAGAATTGAGATATGGATTCTTTCGAGAACTTTGTGGACTTATGAAGCCTCGCACTAGCGAACCTAGAACTATCGCTTACATCCTTCATTTCTCTTGTATTTTTTGTCTACCCTTATGTTTAAATCAATTCGATTTGATTCTTATGCTTAGCCATGAAAGAGAATAAAGAACTGATGATTTCTTTCTTTATCGAATGCGAAGTCCTACCAACATTCTCATTCATTCATTGCTTTTAGTTGTCTCTTTCTAATCTATGTCTAGTATGATGGTTTAGTTTTCTTTGGTTAGTATAAACTCGAGTGTTGAGTTAAAGTGCATGGAAGTGATAATTATAGGCACCTATCCAATGCTTAGACAAATGTATAGAAAGAAAAAATAGTTAATTAAGTATTAATGTCATTCTCCAAATGATCGCGGGTGAATCTTTTAGAGGAAAGAGGGAACGCCGAGAATTGAGGCACGCCTAAATATTCTGATTTAGGATTTGCAATATTGGGGTCTCCATCATCCCTTGTTCCTCTAGGTACAAGGACTCCTGACGACCCAAAGATTGGTAGAAGGAATCATGGCAACATAATTGATAAGCTTGACTAGTGGCATTATAGCTTAGCTTAATGATCAAGCAAGATGAGATGCAAATCCACAAGTGTAAGGAATAAATCATGTTGTTTTCAATTGATCCAAGCATAATACAAGCAATAATGGAGCCTTTTGATGTTTGGGACGCATATAATAAAGTAATTAGAGTCTGAGTGTTATTAGGTAGGCCCACAATTGTTGGAGTGTTATTTGGTATGCCCACTAGAAATTTCCCTTGTTTTCATTAAGGAATCATGGGAACCCAATTGACAAGCTTGACCAGTGGCATTAGGGCATGACTTGATGATCAACCAGCATGAGATGCAAATCCATGCGCATAAGGGAGAAATCATATTGCTTTTGATTAATACAAGCGAGAATACATGTTGATGCTTTAGAGGCATATAATGAAGCAAATTGGGCCAGAGTATTATTAGGTATTGCCCACATGGATTATTCCTTATTTTCGTTAACGAGTCATGGGAATGTAATTGACAAGCTTCATTGATGACATTGTAGAATGACTTGATAATCAAGCAGGACGGGACACAAATCACACGCATGATGGAGAAATCATGTTGTTTTTTATTAATTCATGTGAGAATGCATATAATTTGATGTTTAGGACTCATATAATGAAGTAATTTGGGCTAGAGTGTTGTTATTAGGTATGCTAACAAGAATTTTCTCTTATTTTTGTTAAACTAGCTAATGAAATTTAATTCTATGAGAGTTGTTGGCCAGTAAACTCCTATCTAGTTCTTGATTTGACTTTAGTTTATTCATCTTTCTTTATTTATTTTTTCATATTTAGCTTCTAGTTTCTTCTTCTTATAGAATAATGGCTTTTGCACTATAAAAACTGCATGAAACCGAATAATGAGGCTAGTGAGCATATTATTTCAGCTTTTTACCTTGCGAGAAATCAAGTTATGGGTTCTTTCAAGAACCTTATGGACTTATCAACACTCGTGCTAGCGAACTTAGACTTATCGCTCATGTCCTTCCTTTGTTTTGTATTCTTTGTCTACCCTTTTGTTTAAATCAATCTGATTTGATCCTTACGCTTAGCCATATGGAAGAGAACAAAAAATTTATGATTTCTTTCTAATAAAAAAGTCTACCTATATTTCATTTTGTTTATTTCTTTTGTCTCTCTTTCTAATTTTTTTCTAGCATGATGATTTGAATTTATTTTGGGAGCATAAACACAAGTGTTGACTTAAAGCGCGCAAAAGCAGAAATCATAGGCACCTATCCAATGCTTGGACAAATGTGAAGAAAGAAAATTAGTTGATCGAGTATTGATATCATTCTCTGAATGATATCGGATGAATCTTTTGGAGGAAAGAAGGAACGTTGAGAATCAAGACATGCCCAAATATTTCGATTTAGGATTTGCACCATTGGATCTCCATCATTCCTTGTTCCTCAAGGCATGAGGACTCTTGATGACACAAGGACTAGCATAAGGAATCTTAGGAGTGGAATTGACATGCTTGATCCGTGGCATTAGGGCTTAGTTCGATGATTAAGCACGATGAGATAGAAATCCACCCACATAAAGGAGAAATCACTTTGCTTTCTATTAACCCAAGTAGGAATGAATGCATTTTGATGTTTGGGAGGCATATAATGGAGTAAATCGGGCTTAAGTGTTAATTGGTTTGCTCACTCAAATTTCCCCTTATTTTTGTTAAGGAATCATGGGAACACAATTGACAAGCTTGACTGATGGCATTAGGGCGTGATTTGATGATCAAGCATCACAGGATGTAAATCCACGCATGTAAGACAAAAATCATATTGCTTTCGATTAATACAAGTGTGAATGCATGCATTTTAATGCTTGGGAGGCATATAACGAAGCATATTAGGCTGGAATATTATAAGGTATGCCCATGCATATTTTCCTTTATTTTTGTTGAGGAGTCATAGGAATGTAATTGACAAGCTTATCAGTGGCATTGTAGCATGATTTGATGATCCATAAGACACATATCCATGCACTAGAGAAATCATGTTAATTCAATTAATCCAAGTAGGACTTGATGATCCTTACACTTAGTCGTATGGAAGAGAATAAAGAACTTGCAATTTCTTTTCTTATTGGATCTGACATCCTACCTATGTTCTCATTTCTTTATTTCTTTTATTTGTCCCTTTATATTCTATGCTTAGTATGATGGTTTGATTTTATTTGGCGAGCATAAAAATGAGTATTGAGTTAAAGTATATGGAAGCGCCAATAATAGGCACCGATCCAATGCTTGGACAAATGTGAAGAAAGAAAATTGGTTGATCGAGTATTGATGTCATTCTTTAAATAATCATAGAGAAATGTTTTGGAGGAAAGAGGGAATACCAAGTATCGAGGTACGCCCAAATATTCTGATTCAGTATTTGCACCATTGTGAGAAATCCTATTGTTTTCAATTAATCCAAGTGTAACAGGAATGCGAGCATTTTGATGTTTGGAACGCATATAATGAAGTAATCTGGATTGAAGTATTATTGCCTAGGCCCACACTAATTTCCTCTTAGTTTCGTAAAGCTGGCTCATAAAATCTAAAACTACTAGAGTTGTTGACTAGTTAACTCCTCTATGGTCCATGATTTGAGTTTAATTTATTCATCATTCTTTATTTATTTATTCATATTTAGCTTCTAGTTTCTTCTTCTTATGGAATAAGGGCTTTCGCACTAAAGAGACTGCACACAACTAAACACTTGAGGTAAGTGAGCATATTATTTCCATTTTCTACCTTATCGAAGATCAAGTTTTGGGTTCGTACAAGAACTTTACAGACCAATCAAGACTCATACCAGCAAACGTATACTTATCGTGCTAGCAAATGAAGAAATGAACATGCGTAGGATTCGTATCCGATAAGAAAAGAATTGCCAATTCTTCTTTCATGGCTAAGCATAAGGATCAAATCGAATTGATTTAAACAAAATGGTAGATAAAGAACATAAAAGAAAAGAAGGACATGAGCGATAAGTCTAGTCTCGCTAGTGTGAGTCTTTATAAGTCCGCAAGGTTCTTGAAAAAAACCATAACTTAATTCTCTACAAGGTAGAATACTAAAATAATATGTTGACTAGCCTCAAATGAACGACAGAGGAGTTAATTAGTCAACAACTCTCGTAGCCCAAAATTTAATAAGCCAGCTTAACAAAAACAAGGAGAAATTCATGTGGGTCTACCTAATAACACTCCAACTAAAATTACTTCATTATATGCATCCCAAACATCAAAATGCTCACATTATTGCTTGTGTTATGCTTGGATTAATTGAAAACAACATGATTTCTCCCTCACACCCATGGATTTACGTTCATCCTGCTTGATCATCAGACTAAACTACATTGCCGCTTCCATGCGCTTTAACTTAATACTCATATTTATCCTCTTCAAATAAAACCAAACCATCGTACTAGGCAAAGATTAGAAAGAGAGGCACAAAAGGAAAGAATAAAATGATACGGAGGGAAATCATAAGTTCTTTGTTGTATTCCATACAGCTAAGTGTAAGATCAAATCAAATTGATTTAAATGCAAGGGTAGACAAAGAACATAAAAGAAAGGAAAGATATGAGCGATAAGTCTATGTTCGCTAGCGCGAGTCTAGATAAGTCTGCAAAGTTCTTGAAAGAACCTATAACTTGATTACTTGCAAGCTAGAAACCTGAAGTAATATGCTCACTAGCCTCAAGTATTCAGTTGCATGCGGTTTCTATAGCGCGAAACACCTTAAGAAGAACAAATGAGAAGCTAAATATGAATAAATAAATAAAGAATGATGAATAAACTAAAGTCAAATCATGAACCAAAGAGGAGTTGACTAGTCAACAACTCTCGCAGTTCTAAATTTTATGAGCCAACTTAACAAAAATAAAGGAAAATTTGCATGGGCCTACCTAATAACAGTCCAACCCAAATTACTTCATTATATGCATCCCAAACATCAAAGCGCTCGCAGCCACTTGTATTATGTTTGGATTAATTGAAAACAACATGATTTCTCCTTTACACATGTGGATTTGTGGCTCCTCCTGTTTGATCATCAAGCTAAGCCCGAATGCCACCGGTCAATCTTATCAATTGAATTCCCATGATTCCTTATGCAGATCCTTGGGGTCATTAAGAGTCCTTGATCCTAGAGGAACAAGGAATGATGGAGATCCTAATGGTGCAAATCCTGGATCGGAGTATTTGGGCATGCTTTGATTCTCGGTGTTCCTTTTTCCTCCAAAAAATTGCCCGCGACCATTCAAAGAATGATATCAACACTCCATCAACTAATTCTCTTTCTTCGCATTTGTCCAAGCATTGATCGGTGCCTATGGTTGCCTCTTCTATGCGCTTTAGCTTAACACTTGTGTTTATGCTCACCTAATAAAACCAAACAATCATACTAGACATAGATTAGAAAGAGACGAAAGAAAAAACGAATATATGAGAACCTGGATAGGATTTCATATCTGATAAGGAAAGAAATTACAAGTTCTTTATTCTCTTCCATGGCTAAGCATAAGTATCAAATCGAATTGATTTAAACACAATGGTAGACAAAGAACACAAAATAAAGGAAGGACATGAGCAATAAATCTAGGTTTTCTAGTGCGAGTCTTTATGAGTCTGCAAAGTTCTTGAAAGAACCAATACCTTGCTTTTTCGCAAGGTAGAAAACTAAATAATATGCTCACCAGGCTTAAATATTCGGTTGCATGCGGCTTTCATAATGTGTAAGCCCTCATTCCATAAGAAGAAGAAACTAAAAGCTAAATATGAATAAGAAAAAAAAGAAAGATGAATAAACTAAAGTCAAAACAAGAACCAGACAGGAGTTAACTGGAAACAACTCTTATAGTCCCAAATTTTCTGAGCCAGCTTAACGAAAATAAAGGATAATTCGTGTAAACCTATCAAATAACACTTTGTCCTAAATTACTTCATTTTATACGTCCCAACCATCAAAATGTGGACTTTTCCACTTGGATTAATTGAAAGGAACATAATTTCTCCATCACGCGTGTGGATTTGCATCTCGTTGTTTTTTATCATCAAGTCACGCTCCAATGCCACTAGTGAAGCTTGTCAATTATATTCCCATGATTCCTAAACTAAAATAAGAAAAATTCGTGTGGGCGTACCTAATAACACTCCGGCCCAATTTACTTCATTATATGACTTCCAAAATATCAAAATGCGTGTATTTCCAATTGTATTAATAAAAAGTAAAATGATTTCTCCCTTGTGTGTGTGGATTTGCATCTCATGTTGCTTGATCATCAAGTCGCACTCTAATGCCACCGATCAAGCTTTTCAATTGTCTTCCCATGATTCCTTAACGAAAACAAAGGGAAATTCGCGTTAGAGTACCTAATAACAGTCCGACCCAATTTACTTCATTATATGTCTGCCAAACATCAAAACGCGCTCATTCCTGCATGGATTAATCAAAAGAAATATGATTTCTCCATCACACACGTGGATTTTTGTCTCGTCCTGCTTGATCATCAAGTCATGCTCCAAGCGACAAGTGAAGCTTGTTAATTATGTACGCATGATTCCTTAACGAAAATAAGGAGAAATTTGCATGGGCATACCTAATAATATTCTAACCCAATTTACTTTATTATATGACTCTCATACGTCAAAACGTGTGCATTCCCACTTGTATTAATCGAAAGTAACATGATTTCTCCCTTATGCGTGTGGATTTGCATCTTATGTAGCTTTATCATCAAGTTACACCCTAATGCCACCAGTCAAGCTTGTCAATTGCATTCCTAAGATTCCTTAATGAAAATAAAGGAGAATTTGCATTAAGGTACCTAATAACACTTCGGCCCCATTTGCGTCCGTATATGCCTGCCAAACATCAAAACGTGCTAATTCCTACCTGGTTGAATCAAAAGCAACTTGATTTCTCCCTTATGCACATGGATTTACTTCTCGTCCTACTTGATCATCAAGTTAAGCCCCAATGCCACTAATCTAGCTTGTTAATTGTGTTCTCATAATTCCTTACACTAATCCCGGTGTCATCAGGAGCACTCGTGCATAAAGGAACAAAGAATAATGGAGACCCTAGTGGTGTAAATCATGAATTGGAATAATTGCATGTGCCTCCATTCATGTCATTCCCACTTCGTTTGAAAGATTTGTCCGCCAACATTCGGAGAATGACATAAATACTCGATCAGCTAATTTTCTTTCTTTGCATTTGTCCAAGCGTTGGTCCAGTGCTTATAGCTGCAGCTTCCACGAGCTTTCACTAAATATTCTCATGTTTATGCTCGCTAATGTGCGTAAAATACATACATCTAAATAGGGTTTTTAAGATTGATTTTATGTATATTTGGATGTGAATTGGTCCTAACACTCACCCTATGTGTCTGTTTGTGTGCATTAGCTCCAAAAGAAGTCAAAGTATGATAAAGGGAAGAATTGGAGCACAATTGGACGTCAAAGCTACCGAAACAAGCTAAGTATGCCCATGAGGAAGGTTAACACGGCCGTGTTGGATTCAACACTGGCCGTGTTCCCAACACAGCCACCAACACGGCCGTGTTGGATGCAACAAACATCAAAGGAAAAAAAGGTTTTTAGGGAGCACGGTCACAGAGAGTAACACGGGCATCAACACCAGAACGTGTTGGGAACACGGGCATAAACACGGCCATGTTCATGGCAGCTGGTCAATTCATTTAAAAAGAAAGAAAAGAGAAAAAGGGGGGCAACTAGGTTTAGAACGTCCAAAACTCATCTTTTTCTCTGTCTAAGGGTTTTCTGAGTTGAAACTAAGAGAAAAGGAGACTTGGATTCTCTTCGAAGATCAAAGATTGGCGAGGACTGTAGATTGGTTTCAGTCCAAGTAAGAGGAACAAGAATCAATCCAAAATTAGGCACGAGGAATTGGAGCTATTTACTCTCATCCAAGGGTGTATTCGGGTTCCTCTACCTTTACTCATTTTTTGTAATTGAATTCTTGTTGGTTGTGATTATGAACATGATTAGCTAAACTTATTAACCCATTGGGGTTCTTTATCTAGGGATTTTTGTACTTCAATTTTGAATTGAATGTATTGATTGTCAATATTGGTTTGCATTGGAAGTATTTATTGATTTGTTCTTCATATCTTGTTGACTAATTTTTGAAATTTGAATGATCTTGAGAAAGACGTTTAGGATTGGATTGTCTTTTGCAACCTAAAATTGAATTCGCCTAGAGATAGGGTGTTCGTTCTACCGGATTGAGAATTAACAACTCTCAATAGTGTTAAATGGTACATAATGCTAATTTGGGTAATTAGAGTTAGGAAGAGATTTCAACCTAATTAATCTAAGTTAAGATGTTAGTGTCCTTGAGAAATGCATTAATTATGTGGAGATTTTCCCACGGAAATTGGATTCAATCAATCAATTCCACCCTTAGTTTCCATTCCTTAGAGACAAGAATTCCCACAGGGTTAATACTTGAATTAATCATTCCCTAGTATACGTAGTTCGACAACAATTAGAGTAGCTTTTAGTTAGTTTAGGAATTATTCATTAACACCATTTATTTTCTGTGATTAGATAACAGAGAAGATTGAGTAGATTTAGGTTCACACGTCCTTTAGGGAATACGACACTTGGTACTCATCGTTAGCTATACTCCACTGATAGGTACACTACCTTAGGTCATAGTCTTGCTTGACTTAGCACACATCAAGTTTTTGGCGCCGTTGCCGGGGAACGATTTTCTGTGAACTAAATTGAAATTTTAATATTTGTTAGTGTAGTCATTTCTCGTTTTGTTCATAATTTATTTTCTGTGTATAGTTTTGTTCTTATCTTGTTTGTTGGTGTTGTTGTTCTTTATTGTGCTCAGGTAGTTTATGACTAGGAGCTCTAATCCTAATCTTACAAAGCCTTTATCTGAACTCGAGCACTCTCTTAGATTGCTAAGGAGGGGTATGCAGGCAGTAGAGGAGGAGATTGAAGTAGAGATTCCTGTTTGTGAAACTAGTGAGATGGAGAACCATAATGCAAATGGAGGTAATGATGAAAGGACCATGTACGAGTTTGCTAGGCCCTCTCTAGGAGGGATGCAAACTAGGATAGTGAGGCCTCCCGTGGCAGCCAATAATTTTGAAATAAAGCCGAATGTAATCCAGATGATCCAGAATACGGTGCAATTTGGAGGATTGGCAAGCGAAGATCCGAACGAGCATATCGCCAACTTTTTAGAAATATGTGATACCTTTAAGATTAATGGAACAACTGATGATGCCATACGGTTAAGGCTGTTTCCTTTTTCCTTGAGGGATAGAGCGAAAAGATGGCTGCAGTCCTTGCCACCGAAACTGATCACTACCTGGACTTCTTTGGCTGAAATGTTTTTGAATAAGTATTTTCCTCCTACTAAGACTGCTCAAATGCGAAATAACATATCTTCTTTTGTGTAGGGTGAAGGAGAATAGATGTACAAAGCCTGGGAGTGCTTCAAGGACTTGTTAAGGTGTTGCCCACACCATGGTCTTCCTCTCTGGATGCAAGTGCAAACATTCTATAGTGGCATGAATACAACCACTAGACAAATGGTAGATGTAGCTGCAGGGGGAGCTATTAATAGCAAAACACCTGAGCAAGCTCAGGATTTGATAGAAGAGATGGCCACCAACACTTATCAGTGGCAAACTCCACAGGCTAGAGGTTCAAAGCCCGTTGTATATCAGGCTGAGGCAGATCCTACAGTAACCTTGGCGGCACAAGTAGAGCTACTTTCCAAAAAGATAGAACAACTTCAGATGCCGGTCCAACCAGTTCAGCTCGGATGTGAATTCTGTGGTGTACCGCATTACAGTGCCAATTGTAAAGCAGGAGGTATGTTTGCATCTTCTATGCTTACTAATGTTTCTAACATTGAGCATGTTGATTATGCAGGTAGGCAGCAGAATGATCCCTACAGCAATACATACAACCCAGGGTGGAGGAATCATCCTAATTTTGGATGGAGGAATTCCAATAACCAAGGTCCACCAGGATATCAGAGGTTGCATCTGCAGCAACCTATGCATTCTGTTCCCCATCAACTAGAAGGTAGTCAAGAGAAGAAACCTAACTCGGAAGAGTTGATGACGAAGTTCATTGCAACTTCAGAGAACAGATTTCAACAAACGGACACTGCCATTCGGAATCAACAAGCGTCAATTCAGAACTTAGAAACTCAAATTGGGCAGTTGTCTAGGATGATGGCTGAGAGGTAGCCAGGCACGCTTCTAAGTAACACAGAGTCTAATCCAAGGGAGCATGCCAAAGCAATTACTTTGAGATCAGGTAAGGAACTTCCTAGTCCATCTAAGCCTTTCACTAATGATGATTCTGATGTGCAGGTGGATGAGTCGAAAAAGAAAGACAAGCCTAAGGAGAAAGAAAAGGGAGCAGTTGAAGAGAAGGAGGATTTGAAGAAGATCCCCTGGAGGCCATACCAACCTCCCATTCCATATCCTGCAAAACTCAAGCAGGATAAAGTTGATCAGCAATTCGGTAAATTTTTTTATCTTTTTAAACAATTGCGGATTAACTTGCCTTTTGTTGAAGCTATTTCGCAAATGCCAAAGTATGTGAAGTTTTTAAAAGAAATTCTAAGCAATAAGAGGAAGTTAGAGGATTTGGAATTGGTGACCTTGAATGCAGAATGCTCAGTAGTGTTTCAGAGCAAGATTCCAGTCAAACGACGCGATCCAGGGAGTTTTACTATACCTTGTTTGAATGGGGATAAATTGAAATTGCTAGCATTAGCTGATTTGGAAGCTAGCATCAATTTGATGCCTAGTTCATTGTTTGAGGAGTTAGGACTAAGCACTTCTAAGCTAACTCCTACCAGGATTAGTATACAACTAGTAGACAGAACTGTTAAGTACCTGACAGGGATTATAGAGGATGTGCTAGTTAAAGTTAACAAATTTATATTTCATGTGGATTTTGTTGTCATGGATATGAATGGTGAGAGTGATGTCCCATTGATCCTAGGTAGACCATTTTTAGCTACATCTAAAGCTTTGACAGATGTTAGTAGCGAAAAGTTGGAACTTAGGGTAGATGATGAGAGCATTACATTTGATTTGACTAAATCCTTGAGATACACATATGAGCATGATGGTACTGTCTGTTCGATTGATTTTATCAATGATATTGTGGAATCTCAATTGCAGGAAATAATGATTGATGATCCTTTGCAAGTGGCAATGCAAGAAAATGAGGATAATTTATCCAATGAACAAGTGTTAGAGCAACTAGAGCACTTATTAGCTGCTGATGTTAATGATGAAAAGACTGATGGTTTTGTTGATCTTGACAGGTCAGGAGAAGCCGAAGCCTTCTTTGGAGGAGCAGCCCGTTCTTGAGTTGAAAGAGTTGCCAGCGCACTTAATGTATGCCTACTTAGATGAAGCAAAGCAATTACCGGTTATTATTTCCACTCATCTCACACCTGAGGAGGTATGCAAAGGCATTTGTGTATAAGACAGCTGACATACCAGGAATAAACCCGAGTTACTACCTTCATAAGATTTTGATGGAGGATGAGTTCAAACCAGTGGTGCAGCCACAAAGGCGGTTGAACCCTCATATGAAAGAGGTGGTTAAAAAGGAGGTAATTAAACCTCTTGATGCAGGTTTAATTTACCCTATTTCTGACAGTGCTTGGGTGAGTCCTGTGCAGGTGGTTCCCAAGAAAGGGGGCATGATGGTGGTGAAAAACAAAAAGGAGGAATTGATCCCTACACGAACGGTAATGGGCTTTTGAGTTTGCATAGACTACCGACGCTTGAATGACGCAACCCGAAAGGACCACTTTCCCTTTCCTTTTATCGATCAAATGCTTGAGAGGCTTTCAGGCCATAAGTATTATTGTTTCCTTGACAGTTTTTCTGGTTATTTTCAAATTCCCAAAGCACCAGAAGACCAAGAGAAGACGACATTCACTTGTCCTTATGGCACTTTTGCCTATAGGAGGATGCCATTTGGCTTGTGTAATGCGCCTGTGACCTTTCAACGGTGTATGATGGCCATTTTCCATGACATGATAGAGGAGTCAATGGAGGTCTTCATGGATGACTTCTCTGTATTTGGTAACTCTTTTTCCCATTGTTTGCAAAATTTGGAAAGGTTGTTAGCTAGGTGTATTGAAGCTAACATTTTGTTGAATTGGGAAACATGTCATTTTATGGTCCAAGAGGGTATAGTCTTAGGACATAAAGTGTCACATGCAGGGTTGGAAGTAGATAGAGCTAAAGTAGAAGTTATAAGTAAACTACCTCCCCGTACTTCGGTTAGGGCTGTTAGAAGTTTCTTAGGGCATGCAGGGTTCTATAGAAGGTTCATTAAGGACTTTTCTAAGATTGCTAGGCCCTTAACTCAATTGCTAGTACAAGATATACCTTTTGAATTTGATGATGATTGTTTAAGAGCTTTTGAGTTATTAAAGGAAAAACTAACCAGGGCTCCCATCATGGTTTCTCCTGATTGGGAGCTGCCCTTTGAGCTTATGTGCGATGCTAGTGATTTTACAGTTGGAGCTGTTTTAGGCCAGCGCAAGGAGAAGAAATTCCAGCCTATTTACTACATTAGCAAGACGCTTACGGATGCCCAAGAACACTATACAACCACAGAGAAGGAGCTCCTAGCTATCGTGTTCGCTTTTGACAAATTCCGTTCATACCTTGTGTTGTCAAAGACAATTGTTTACACGGATCATTCTGCTTTAAGGTATTTATTTTGAAAGCATGATTCTAAGCCAATATTGATTTGTTGGGTTCTTCTGTTATAGGAATTTGACTTGGAATTTAAGGACAAACGAGAGGCTGACAATCTTGCAGCAGACCATCTTTCTCGATTAGAGAACCCGCACTTGGAGGAGCTTAATGAGAAAGAGATCGATGACTTCTTTCCGGATGAGCACCTATGCTCAATGTAGGTGGCAAGTTTGACTTGATCTTATCCCGCCCTTGAGAGCGAAGTTGGAAGAATCTCTGACAGTAAATCGAGTGTCGCCCCTCGATCTTACTTTAGGTGAGCTCGCGGACCTATTGATTGACCATAGATGCGAAGCGATCAAGAAGACCCTTTCTTATTCGGTATCGCAGCTCAAACAGATCAACTCACCCGCCTTCCAACTGGCATAAGAAAGTCAAGAAAAAACCACCAGGCAAGGGCCTCAAAGGGTTCGCTCCAGATTATTCAACCAGATCTATGCAAATTATTTGGCTGCAAGGGTACTCCCAAAGGGTACGACGGGCCAGCAAAAGAAGAAATTATTTGCTGACTTGAAGTATTACATTTGGGACGACCCCTTCTTGTTTAGAATTTGTGCAGATCAAATTCTCAGGAGGTGTGTATATGAGGAGGAGATTATTCAAATTCTCAAGCATTGTCTTGAGGGACCGGTTGGTGGGCACCAAGCCGCAAACCATACGGCTAGGAAGGTTATGGATGCTGGTTTTTATTGGCCGTCTATCTTCCAAGATGCACGAGCATATGTCCAGGTTTGTGATGCATGCCAACAGTCAGGTAATATTTCTGCCCGAGATGAAATGCCCCAACATAGTATATAAGTGTTGGAAATTTTTGATGTTTAGGGCATTGATTTTATGGGTCCTTTTCCTTTTTTGTATGGATGCAAGTATATAATGGTGGCTGTTGAATATTTTTCTAAATGGCTTGAGGCACAAGCCTTGCCTACTAATGATGCTAGGGTAGTTGTGAGGTTCCTTAAGAGACTATTCTCTAGGTTTGGGACACCTCGAGCATTAATTAGTGATAGGGGAACCCATTTCTGTAATTCTCAACTTGAGAAAGTGCTTAAAAGATATGGAGTATCTCAACGATTCTCCATGCCTTATCACCCACAAACGAGTGGGCAAGTAGAGGTTACTAATAGGGGGCTTAAGCGCATTTTAGAGAAGACTGTAGGAGCCAGTAGGAAAGATTGGACTACAAAGCTAGATGATGCTTTATGGGCATTTAGAACTGCCTATAGGACTTCTACAGGGTTCACTCCCTTTAGGCTTGTGTATGGAAAAGGTTATCATTTACCTGTGGAGCTAGAACATAAAGCGTTATGGGCACTTAAATCATTTAACTTTAATTTAGATAGCACAGGTAGATAAAGGTAGTGGCAAATAAATGAGCTAGAGGAGTGGCGTCAACAAGCCTATGAAAATTCAATAATCTACAAGGGGAAGACCAAACAATGGCATGACAAGCGATTGAAAAATTTGAAGGAATTTAACGTAGGAGATAGTGTGTTATTATTTAACTCTCGTCTCTGTTTATTTTCAGGGAAGCTGAAGAGTCGTTGGTCGGGGCCATTTACAGTAACGCAAGTCTTCCATTATAGTGCAGTTGAAGTGCATCATTCGGAAAAGGGAAATTTCAAGGTTAATGGGCAGAGGTTGAAGCATTACCTTGGAGGGTCACTGGATGTGGAGGAGCGTGTGAATTGGGTGCTCCATTTCTGATTCAAAGAAAAGAATAAAGTCTAGCTTATGACTTTAAAAAAGCTTGTTTCTTTTATTTTCGTTTTAATTCTTTAGTTTTCATTTTTTTTTTCTTTCCATTTTGAGTATTAATTTTTGTTTGAATTATGTGAACTTGGGTGATTAGGTTTTACAGTTGGTTTTTGCTCCTGCATGTGACACTACTTCCGACCCTCAGAGAGCAGCCACTCCTCCACCATGCATCACCAAATACCGATATACCCCGATGATGCACCTCTTTTCACCCCCGGAGCTATAGTCGTATGATTATTTCTTTTCTTTTCCATTTCTTATATTTTGTACACTGAGGACAGTGTGTCCTTCAAGTGTGGGGTGGTGATATTAATATACACTTGCTTTCATGTTTTATTGTGTTGTATATGAAATTTAGATCCTTTTCTAGTGTATATATCGCATTTCAATTATCCCATCTCAGTTATTTGTTTTCTAGTGTATATATCACATTTCAATTATCCCATCTCAGTTATTTGTTTATTCTTTGTGCAATTTTTTGTAAAAATTTTGAAAATTTTTCACTTTGTTTCGATGGTTTTACTGTTGACTTGCTTTTGGAAATCCTATTTATGTCCATGTGATCGGGTAAAACCGATAGTGTTGAGTCTTGCGGAAGAATGTAAGATAATTAGTTTGAGTTTTGTACTAAGTTGCTTTGGTTTATCTAATTTTGTTTTGATGATTTTTGTTTGGAACCTACTCAAAAAGCACAGTTGTGAGAAATTGAGCCTAAATTGTAAGCATACACTTTATATGCTTGTATTTATTTCTTGTTGAGAGTACCAATCACTGTCTTTACTTTTAGAACTTGATCGGTAATGCTTATGAGGGCCACAAGGAGAGTTTAACACTTTGGTATGATAGAGGCACTTAGGTTTTTCATTCTAGCCAAATAGCCTTCATTTGTTTATTGATTCTGTAGATAACCCCCTCTTTCACCATTTTTTATCATATTTCATTGCCACTTAGTTTTATTCTGCTTTGGGTTATGATTCTACACATGAGTTGTTTTTATTGGGAATATTTATCTTGGGAATAGCGTTAGAATCTTGTAGTAGCTTACTTCAATCCAAAAGAACATGTTCTTCCCTCATGAAAAAGAAAAGAAAAAGAGACGAAAAAAATAAGAAGAAGAAAAAAATATAATAAGAAGAATAAGAGGGAAGGGTGATGAAAAGAAAGAAAGTAAGTAAGCTAATTGTTTAATTGCTTCTCGGAGTTTACATTTTGACTTGATTCCTATTTCCCACCTTGGACTACTGTCCATTGTTTACCCCTTGTGATTATTGTGGCTTGTGTGCAGGTCATGTATTTTATTGCAGAACACCATAGGTTCAACTCTAACCAAATTTACCTACCCCTACCTAATCCTCATTACAACCTTTATAAAGACCTCTTGACATGATTGTTGACTCTCTATAAGTGGTAGGAGTAGGATTTAAGAGCAAGCATATAGTAAGTAAGGCAGTAGTTGATGCATTGAGCGATTAAACACTACCCTTTAAACACTTTGAGTGATTTAGAGTGAATCTGGTGAGGAGTTGGTTCTGAATAATTTTATTGAGATAGTGTTTTGCGAATTATTGGCATCTTGGTTGTGATACTTGAATTGATTGCTTCATTTCTTTTTGTTTGACTTGCGCTTGTTAAGGATATGTGCAGGAGCTCCCTAGCTTGTTTGTCAGTTCAAGTGTTGTTCTTTAGTGGTTTATTTTCCTTATTTTACTTTTGATTGCTTGAGGACAAGCAATGAGCTAAGTGTGGGGTTATTTGATGTGCATAAATTACATACATCTAAATGGGGTTTTTAAGATTGATTGTATGTATATTTGGATGTGAATTGGTCCCAACACTCACCCTATGTGTCTGTTTGTGTGCATTAGCTCCAAACGAAGTCAAAGTATGATAAAGGGAAGAATTAGAGCATAATTGGACGTCAAAGCTGGCGAAACAAGCTAAGTATGCCCATGAGGAAGGTTAACACGGCCGTGTTGGATTCAACACTGGCCATGTTCCCAACACAGCCACCAACACGGCCGTGTTGGATGCAACAAACATCCAAGGAAACAAAGGTTCTTAGGGAGCACAGCCACAGAGAGTAACACAGGCATCAACACCAGAATGTGTTGCGAACACGGGCATCAACACGGCCATGTTCATGGCAGCTGGTCAATTCATTTAAAAAGAAAGAAAAGAGAAAAAGGGGGGCAGCTAGGGTTAGAACGTCCAAAGCTCATATGTTTCTCTGTCTAAGGGTTTTCTGAGTTGAAACTAAGAGAAAAGGACACTTGGATCAAGGTTTCACTTGGATTCTCTTCGAAGATCAAAGATTGGCGATGATTGTCAATTTGTTTCAATCCGAGTAAGAGGAACAAGAATCCATCCAAAATTGGGCACGAGGAATTGGAGCTATTTACTCTCATCCAAGTGTGTATTCGGGTTCCTCTACCTTTACTCATTTTTGGTAATTGAATTCTTGTTAGTTGTGATTATGAACATGATTAGCTAAACTTATTAACCCATTGGGGTTCTTTATCTAGGGATTTTTATACTTCAATTTTGAATTGAATGTATTGATTGTCAATATTGGTTTGCAATGGAAGTATTTATTGATTTGTTCTTCATATCTTGTTAAATGATTTTTGAAATTTGAATGATCTTGAGAAAGACGTTTAGGTTTGGATTGTCCTTTGCAACCTAGAATTGAATTCGCCTAGAGATAGGGTGTTCGTTCTATCGGATTGAGAATTAACAACTCTCAATAGTGTTAAATGGTACATAATTCTAATTTGGGTAATTAGAGTTAGGAACAGATTTCAACCTAATTAATCTAAGTTAAGATGTTAGTGTCCTTGAGAAAGGCATTAATTGTGTAGAGATTTTCCCATGGAAATTGGATTCAATGAATCAATTCCACCCTTAGTTTCCATTCCTTAGAGACAAGAATTCCCAAAGGGTTATTCCTTTACTTGAATTAATCATTCCCTAGTATACGTAGTTCGACAACAATTACAGTAGCTATTAGTTAATTTAGGAATTATTCATTAACACCATTTATTTTCTGTGATTAGACAGCAGAGAATATTATTCATTAACACCATTTAGGTTCACACGTTCTTTGGGGAATACGACACTTGGTACTCACCATTAGCTATACTCCACTGATAGGTACACTGTCTTAGGTCATAATCTTACTTGACTTAGAACGCATCACTCGCCAAATAAAAGTAAACGATCACACTAGATAGAGATTAGAAAGGGAGGCACAAAAGGAACCAATAGAACGAGAACATAAGTAAGATTATGAATACGGTAAGGAAAGAAATCACATGTTCTTTATTCTCTTCCATACGGCTAAATGTAAGGATCAAATTGAATTGATTTAAATAGAAGAGTAGAAAAGAATCCAAAAGAAAGAAAAGACGTGTGCGATAAGTCTAGATTTGCTAGCGTGAGTTTTCATAAGTCTGTAATGTTCTTGAAGGAATCCTTAACTTGATTTCTTACAATATAGAAGACTGAAATAATATGCTCACTAGCCTAAAATATTTGGATCATGCGGTTTTCATCCTGCGAAAGCCCTTATTCTATAAGAAGAAGAAACTACAAACAAAATATGAATAAATAAATCAAGAACCGGAGAGGAGTTTACTAGTCAACAACTCTCGTAGTCCTAAATTTTATGAGCCAACTTAACGAAAATAACGGGAGATTCGCGTGGGCCTACCTAATAATAGTTCGACCCAAATTACTTCATTATATGCATTCCAAACATCAAAACGCTCGCATTGCCACTTGTATTATTTTTGGATTAATTAAAAACAACATGATTAATCCCTTGCACATGTGGATTTATGGCTCGTCCTACTTGATCATCAAGCTAAGCCCCAATGCTACCGGTCAATCTTTTCAATTGCATTCTTATTATTCTTTATACCAATCCTTGTGTTTTCAAGAGTCCTCATTCCTAAAGGAATAAGGAATGATGGAGATCCCAATAGTACAAATCCTGGATCACAATATTTGGGCGTGCCTTGATTCTCAGTGTTCCCTCTTCACTCAAAAAGAATCGTATGCGATCATTCAGAGAATGATATCAATATTCCATCAACTAATTCTCTTTCTTCGCATTTGTCCAAGCATTGGATCGGTGCATATGATTTCCTCTTCTATGCGCTTTAACTCAACACTTGTGTTTATGCTCGCCTAATAAAATCAAGCAATCATACTAGACATAGATTAGAAAGAGATGAAGAAAAGAAATGAACATATGAGAACCTAAGTAGGATTTTGTATCTAGTAAGGAAAGAAATTGCAAGTTCTTTATTTTCTTCCATTGCTAGGCGTAAGGATCAAATCAAATTGATTTAAACACAACGATTGACAAACAACACAAAATAAAGGAAGGACATGAGCGATAAGTCTAGGTTCGATAGTGCGAGTCTTCATAAGTCTGAAAAGTTCTTCAAAGAACCAATAACTTGATTTCCAGCAAGGTAGAAAACTGAAATAATATGCTCACAAGGCTTAAATATTCAGTTACATTCGGTTTTCATAGTGCAGAAGCCCTTATTCTATAAGAAGAAGAAACTAGAAGCTAAATATGAATAAGCAAATAAAGAGAGATGAATAAACTAAAGTCAAATCAAGAACTAGAGAGGAGTAAACTAGCCAACAACTCTCATAGTCTGAACTTTTATGAGCTAGCTTAACAAAAATAAAGGACTATCTAATAACACTATGACCCAAAATACTTCATTTTATGCATCCAAATATCAAAATGTGCACATTCCCACTTGGATTAATCAAAAGCAACATAATTTCTCCATCACGTGTGTGGATTTGCGTCTCGTCCTGCTTGATCATCAAGTCATACTCTAATGATACTAGTGAAGCTTGTCAATTAGGTTCCCATGATTCCTTAACTAAAATAAGAAAAATTCGTGTGGGCATACCTAGCAACACTCTAACCATTTTACTTCATTATATGACTTCCAAAACATCAAAACGCATGCATTCCCACTTGTATTAATCGTAAGCAACATGATTTCTCCCTTATGCGTGTAGATTTACGTCTCGTGCTACTTGATTATCAAGTCCCACCCCAAGGTAACCACTCAAGCTTTTCAATTGTGTTCCCATGATTCTTTAACGAAAATAGTGGGAAATTCGTGTTTTAGTACCTAATAAGACTCCGACCCAATTTGCCTCATTATATGCCTGCCAAACATCAAAACGAGCACATTCTCACTTGAATTAATCAAAAGCAACATGATTTCTCCATCACGCATGTGGATTTATGTTTCATCCTACTTGATCATTAAGTCACACTCCAATGCCACTAGCGAAGCTTGTCAATTACGTACCCCATGATTCCTTAAAGAAAATAGGGAGAAATTCACATGGGCGTACCTAATAACACTTCAACCTAATTTACTGCATTATATATGATGCAACCAAGGATGCATCTAAGTCAACTAGCATGGATCCACTAGCCTATGGAGGACCAATGACACGAGCAAAGAGTAAGAAGTTCAAGCAAGCCTTAAATTCTTACTTGGAGCATGTTTTGAAGATGGCTAATGATGGTGCTTTTGATGATGATAACAATGCCTTGAAGATAGTGGCAGTAATTGCTATTAATGAAGATTTAGGCAGAAGCTCATCTTCAATAAGATAGTGACAGTAATTGCTATTAATGAAGATTGAGGCAAAAGCTCATCTTCAATAAGGCGTGACCACGCCTTACAACCCGTGAGCTACGCAAAATCTGGATAGAAGATCATTGTCAATAAGGCGTGACCACGCCTTACAATTCATGAGCTGCTGGAACCTGCAAAAAGAGCTTCGAATTTTTCAAGATAAATTCGTAGTGGACCCATTTTTTAGTTAATTTCCTATATTTTTAGAAGTATTGGATAAAGAGAACTTTCTCCATTAATTGAGGATTTTAATTTGTTTAAAATACTCTTTATCTTATCCTTCCTTATAGGGATAAGATCAGCCACATATTATGAGTCTTTTAGGGTTTGATTTTTATTCCTTATCTCTTAGTCCTTTTTAGGGTTAGAATCATTTCAAAACCCTATAAATAGAGCTATGTATTTCGGCCAAAAGGGCATTAGATCAATATATCATTTTGAATGAAGTTTATTTTCCTTGAGTTGTTAACTCTTGAATTTCTTGAGATTAAATTAATTTGTTTAGTTTAGTTTCACATTGATGGGCTCTTTATGCAACCTACACCAAAGGCAGTGAACCTACCGATGCAGCCTAGCACTAGTGAGTATCAAGGTCGTATCCTTGGAGATCGGGTGAACCTAGAGTTACTACTGCTTGCTATGTTATCTAGTCTGAAATAGGGTGTGAAAGATCTAACATACCAGCTAATGGTTATGAGTGCAATTAAGTTAATGAAGGACAACGAACAATCAAAAGACAATTGCAAAGAGAGAAACAAACCCAAAAGGGAGCCTAAGTGATGGAATTCTAACGATGGATTTTATGGATTGCCGATCTTGCTTACCCGTGCCTAAATCCTGAATTGAATCCCGGTTCCTCTCTCGAGCTTACCGAATTCCTAAACCTGCACTAACCTAATGGAATCTCTTCCTATCGGATTACTACAGATTAGCATTAAGTATGATTTGAAACTATTAATAGTTATTAATTCTTAATCCGGCGAGTAAATCAACCTTATCTCTAAGTGTTAACTACCAGTCCTTACTATTCAATGTCTAGTTGTAACAAGCATTTCTCAATGTCAAGAAACAACCCAATAAACAATTAATTCAACGTCTCAAATTAACTGAATCAAACTTTTATTACTAAATAGCAAGAAGATTGCAAGAATGACAATTATAAAACTAACAATTAAGCATAATCCATCAACAAAAGTGACCCCAATGGGTTGAAAAGATCTAGCTACTCATGTTCATGGTTAAAGCAATTAGGGAACAAAATAAGGAAAAGAAAATTAAAGGCATGTACACCCTTCTCTTTCAAGCTGAATGAGAGACCCTAAATTTGCAAATTCGAAATCTCAAACCCTAGTTGCCTCTTGAATCCTCCCAAAGTTTGTCTTGATCTTCAATTCGATGTTGGAACAAGTGAAATCCCTCCTTCAATTTATGAATTTGATCTCTCAAGGTCTATAATTGAGGTATAGGAAACAATTGATTAAGTGTGTGTCTTGGAATTGAGTCCAAAATTCGTCTCCCTTCCAAAAGAACTCAAAATTGCCTATATAGTTGATTCAAGATGGCCGAGTCCAGTCATGATGATTCAAAGACGTACGAGTCCAGCAAAGGTCAATCTATGGAGTTTGTCAGGCCGACTCCTTCCAAGCCGTGCCCAAGCCGGTAGATCGAGCCACCACAGTCGCGGCCGGAGGCCGTGGTGGCTACTAAATCGTACTGAAATGGCACAATTGGAGATAGCCTCTTGACCAGACGCACGGGAGTCCGGCCGTGCTCAACCTTCAGGTGCTAGTTCTCACCCAATTTGATGGATTTTGGTCCGTAATCACACGTATTTCCCTCGATTATTGATGGTGTCCTTCAAAAATGACCTGAAACGAGAAAGGAAACAAAAGACAGGTGATTCTAGCATAAAACGGGATAATCATGCATAAAAATATAAACAATCGGGCATGAAAACATGTGTAGTATGATGCTTATCAAATTACCCCACACTTAAACTTTTGCTTGTCCTCAAGCAATCAACAACTCACTCCTTAAAGAGATACCAAATAACTCAATCAAATGCATTGCAAGAGGTTAGCTGAAAACAAATTTCAAAACTCCATAATGATTTTTCCCAAAACCCCCAAATTACTAAATCCTTAAGAGAGAGAACAAACTTAATAAAGTTGCTAAAGTTAAAATGACAAACCATCTAAATTGAGTAATTGAGAACCATGCCTCACAAGGTGTCACTCAAAACACACAAGTGTATATAGGTGAAAGAAGATTGCCAAGCTCTCAACGCAAAAATACAAAAAAAGTGCTTACCATAGGCTTGCTTATAGATCCAATCTCCACTACTACGAAATAATCAATAATCATGATCAAAGGGTCTTGAGCCAGGTTGTAATGGGGTTAAGGTAGGGTACGTATAAATATGGAAAGTAGGCTACAAGTTGCTGGAAGTTAAGCAAGTAATGCAAGAAAGTAACGAAGGATCAAGTGTTGTACCAAAATGAACATTAAGTTGCTCTAAAAATAAGATGATGCTCAAAATGAACTAAATTAATACTCTTTTTTTTATTGAATATATATATACTATGTATATATATTACAACAGCTTATGTAGGGGTTGTTGGTTATTGACACATACAATAAGACTGAATATCAAATGTTTTTTTTTTTTTATTAATTAAAGGGAGCATCTATGAAAAATCTAGCAACTTAGTGAAATATATGATTGCAGATTGATCCAAAATAAAATGCAGCATAAACTTACATAATTTCCAGCAATAATGGTAGAAAGAATGGTCAAATGAATAGAAGTGATAAAATGAGTGTCACTGTTATTATTATCACGAAAGGAAAGGCTAAGGCTCAAAATTGGTTCACTAAGGGAAAAACAAGGTTAGGCATTTTGGCCAAATTGTGTAAATCCTAAGTGCCCAAATCATCTCACGATTATTGACAATTCATGTAATCTCAAATGATATCGTAAAGCAAGTTCTAGAAATGAGATTCCGTATAATGCTCACTAATGAAAGAAAAGGGAGCATAATAGTGATGCACCAATTGGCTCAAAATCTCACCATTCGAGTGGGTTAAAATTGCATGAATTCTCAAAGCAAAGTTTAAACAACAATCACAATAATAAGCAACAATATTAACGTTGTTCTATATCTAAGATAAAGTAAAATGGAAGAATTTAAGGAAAATACCAGTTTTACCCGGTTGGATTGTAATTAAGAGATTCGTTCATTGCCTTCTTCCAACAAGGTTCGATAAAAGCTATAAGGGAATCCATTCAAAGGAGAAAATCATTAACTACTCGATTAAAAAAAACTCAAGATAAGGACAGTGAATAATGAATGGACTCAATCAATAAGGGATATTAAAACAAGATAAAAACAAAGAAAGATAAAATTGGTACTGCACAAATCTACTGTGACTCCACCCCACACTTATGAAAAACACCGCCCTCGCAGAACAAGGTAGGCACTCCAAAATAAAAGGAATAAAATACATAAAATGAAGCTAATTATGGGAGTCCATAAAAGAAATTAGAAAACTAAGAGAAAAACAAGACGACAAAAAGAGATAAAAACTAGAAAGTCTACTAGATACTGCCCTTGATGTGTACTTTAACACTTCAAAATATGTTAGTCCTCAAAATTACGTACGAGCATCAAGTAGGCTAACTCTTGCAAAATTCAAGAATAAACACATTCCAAGCAACATCTAGTAAAAGGTTTAATAAGATAGCATCTCCTCAAAATCAAACTTACTAAAAACAGACTAAAATATCTAACTGCAAATGACTACATAAAATAAAATAAATTAAATGTCCAAAAATTCAGAAAGCAAAAATAGATTCGGGAATGCCTCCCGAAGGTGCTTCTTTTTCTTCTAGTCGTCTAGCTAGACTCTGGATCAGCATTCCTGCATCGCGGGCAAATTAAGAAGGTAGGCTCAATGTAAGTTAGGGCTCGAGGCATATAAGTGCAATGAAAAGGTCCGATGTGTGCAGTAGATGACCAAGGAGGTGCTCTGGACTGATTTGGGATGTCCATTCATCCACTCCGACCCTAAGTGACTGGCCAAAACAAACTTGCAACTACCCTTCCCGGGTCTATCACAAAGACAAAGTCTCATATTGATACAAGTTATTTTTTTCAGATGAATAACACATACTTGTAGGGGAAGAAACATGTATAGTATCATCCATTTGTACATCTTGTGGTTGTGTATTACATGAAAGATCAATTCCATCAATACAACAAATGGCATGAACATGGTCGGTGGAAGAACTATCAAATGAGGGTAAACTAAAAGTGACACAGTCGTCCCCTACATTAAGTTCTAACTTCCCCTCAAATACGTTTATTTTAGCTCTAGCTGTGGCAAGGAAAGGTCTCCCCAAAATTAATGGTACACCATGCTCATTTTCCATATCCAAAACCACAAATTCCACAGGGAATATGAACTTTTCTACCTTAACTAGCACATTTTCCACAATTCCCCTAGGAAGCTTAATGTAATTGGCCGCCTAATTGAATGCACATCCTAGTGGATTTTGCCTCCCCCAAACCTAGCTTATTGAACAAACTAGTGGGCATGACATTTATGCTAGCCCCCAAATCAGCTAATGCATCATCAACACACAAATTACCTAAAGTGCGGGGAATAGTGAAACTCCCCGGATTGTGACGTTTCTCCGCAACTTGCTCAAACACCACGAGCACTCCTCATTGTCAACATAGCGACCTCCTCCAACTTCCTTTTTCTACTAAGTATGTCCTTTAAGAACTTAGCATACTTCGGCATCTGCTCCAATGCATCAATAAAAGGCAAGTTAATATGCAGTTGTCTAAAAATATCTAAAAACTTACTGAACTGCTCTTTCGCCTCTGCTTGTTTAGCTCTAGCAGGATAAGGAATCTTAGATTGATATTCCCTGACTGGAATTGATTTCACCTTTTGTCCTTCAGGTTCCCTAACCTTACTGCTTGCCTTAACCTGCACATCAATAGTGGCGTCATCAAAAACAGGCTTAGAAGGAGATGAAACTAACTTACCTGAACGCAAAGTGATGGCGTTCACGTGCTCCCTCGGGTTAGACCCAGTGGTGCTCGGGAGCGCTCCTTGCTGCCTCTCAGACAACATCTTAGAGATTTGGCCAATCTGGGTCTCCAAGTTCTAAATCGAGGCCTACTGGTTACTAAGTGCACTATCAGTTTGCTGGAACCTCATCTCCATAGACGTCACAAACTTTATCATAAGCTCCTCTAAATTTGACTTCTTTTCTAGTAGAGGAGGAGCTTGTGCAGGCCTAGCCGAATGTTGTCGGCCGATGAAGTCTCGAAAACCAGGTGGACCCCGAGCGTTATTGTTCCTCCAATCAAGTTGGGATGATTGCGCCACCCGTGGTTGTATGTATTGTCAAGGATCGCTCACGCCTTAGGGCATTCCCCATATAATCAACTGTTCAACATCGGAAGACATAGCGAATTAGATGGAAAAGTAGTAGAGGATGAAGCAAACATACCTCCCACAAGATACCAGACTGTAATGCGGGCCACCACAAAACTCGCAGCCCAACGCTCACTGCATGAACCCAAGATCCTGAGTTGGTCGATCTTCATGGCTAGAAGCTCCACTTGAGCTCGCCAAGGTTGTCAGAGTCCACTTGGTTGACCACTCCTCGCTCTTTTGGTCGGCTCTTAGAGGATTGCCACTGATAGTTGTTCATGGCCATTTCCTCTATCAGGTTCTGAGCTTGCTCGGGCGTCTTACTATTTAGCGCCCCACCTGCTGCAGCATCCACCATTTGCCTCGTTACAAGGTTTAACCCGCTGTAGAAGGTCTGATCCTGCATCCACACTGGCAATCCGTGATGTGGGCAGCATCTCAAAAGATCTTTAAATCTCTCCCATGCATCGTACATGCTTTCATCATCAAACTGCACAAAAGAAGATATGTCATTTCTATGTTTAGTAGTTTTAGCGGGAGGAAAATACTTATATAAAAATTTTTCGGCCAACGCCTTCCAGGTAGTGATTGTCTGTTGTGGAAGAGATTGCAGCCATCTCTTTGCTCTGTCCCTCATGAAAAATGGAAACAATCTCAGCCTAATGGCATCATCGGTTGTTCCATTTATCTTGAATGTGTCACAAATCTCCAAAAAATTAGAGATATATGCATTGGGATCCTCGCTCGGCAATCCTCTAAATTGCACGCTTTGCTGGATCATCTGGATAACATTGGCCTTTATCTCAAAATTATTGGCCGCTACAGCAGGTTTGACTATACTCATTTTCGTCCCATCTAAAGATGGTCGAGCAAACTCGTACATCGTCCTCTGATCGTCGTTGGCCTAGGGGTCATGGTTTTCCATCGTGTCTAGTCTATCCACAAGTACCTCAACCTCAATCTCCTCCTCTTCTAATTGCAGCCTCTTCCTTAAGAGTCTGAGGGATCATTTTGGATCAGATAGAGGCTCTATAAGATTCGAGTTTGAGCTCCTGGTCATAAACTACCTGAAACCGAAAGTCCACACAACCACCAATCAATAAAAATAATATAATAATAAATAATAAATAATAATAAAAAAATAAATAAATAAAGAATAAATGAATAAACAATTAATGACTAAATTAACACAAAAACAATTCACTCTAGTTCACCGTTATCACCACGAACGGCGCCAAAAACTTGATGGGCTCTTTATGCAACCTACACCTAAGGCAGTGAACCTACCGATGCAGCCTAGCACTAGTGAGTATCAAGGTCGTATCCTTGGAGATCGGGTGAACCTAGAGTTACTACCGCTATGTTATCTAGTCCGAAATAGGGTGTGAAAGTTCTAACATACCAGCTAATGGTTATGAGTGCAATTAAGTAAATGAAGGACAACGAACAATCAAAAGACAATTGCAAAGAGAGAAACAAACCCATAAGGGAGCCTAAGTGATGGAATTCTAACGATGGATTTTATGGATTGCCGATCTTGCTTACCCGTGCCTAAATCCCTGAATTGAATCCCTGCCTCTCTCGAGCTATCAATTCCTAAACCTGCACTAACCTAATGGAATCTCTTCCTATCGGATTACTACAGATTAGCATTAAGTATGATTTAAAACTATTAAGAGTTATTAATTCTTAATCCGGCGAGTAAATCAACCTTATCTCTAAGTGTTAACTACCAGTCCTTACTATTCAATGTCCAGTTGTAACAAGCATTTCTCAATGTCAAGAAACAACCCAATAAACAATTAATTTAACGTCTCAAATTAACTGAATCAAACTTTTATTACTAAATAGCAAGAAGATTGCAAGAATGACAATTATAAAACTAACAATTAAGCATAATCCATTAACAAAGGTGAACCCCAATGGGTTTAAAAGATCTAGCTACTCATGTTCATGGTTAAAGCAATTAGGGAACAAAATAAGGAAAAGAAAATCAAAGGCATGTACACCCTTCTCTTTCAAGCTGAATGAGAGACCCTAAATTTGCAAATTCGAAATCTCAAACCCTAGTTGCCTCTTGAATGCTCCCAAAGTTTGTCTTGATCTTCAATTCGATGTTGGAACAAGTGAAATCCCTCTTTCAATTGATGAATTTGATCTCTTAAGGTCTACAATTGAGGTATAGGAAACAATTGATTAAGTGTGTGTCTTGGAATTGAGTCCAAAATTCGTCTCCCCTCCAAAAGAACTCAAAATTGCCTATATAGTTGATTCAGCATGGCCGGAGTCCGTGCAAAGGTCAACTGTGGAGTCTGCGAGGCCGACTCCTTCCAAGCCGTGCCTGCTTAAGGCCGAGCCACCATGATCGCGGCCGGAGGCCGTGGTGGCTATGGAAGTCGTAATAAATGGCACAATTGGAGATAGCCTCTTAGTAATTCAAAGACGGCCGAGTCCGTGCCGTGCTCAACCCTCGGGGTGCTAGTTCTCACCCAATTTGATGGATTTTGGTCCGTAATCACACGTATTTCCCTCGATTATTGATGGTGTCCTTCGAAAATGACTTGAAACGAGAAAGGAAACAAAAGACAGGTGATTCTAGCATAAAACGGGATAATCATGCATAAAAATGTAAACAATCGGGCATGAAAACATGTGTAGTATGATGCTTATCACACATCTACATGTTTGATCAATCAATTAACTTTTTATTAGTTTCTTGGGTTATTTGAACATTCTTCATTTGTTTATAACTAAAGGGCTTAGTAGTTCTATTGCTAAGTTTGTTAGTTCCATAATCAACTGCAAACTTTCAAGTTAGATTTTGGGGTGACAATTCGAACTTATTGGTAAGGGTACTTCCTCATAATAGGGAGAGCATTTATCAGTTTGATATTCCCACCATTATTTATCTTGGTATTTGAACGTATCCGGTTCGAGTTCATATCAATATGACTCCCAAACATCAAAACACCTGCATTCCGACTTGTATAATTGAAAGCAACATGATTTCTCCCTTATATGTGTGGATTTACAACTTATGTTGCTTTACCATCAAGTTACACCCCAATGCCACTGGTCAAGCTTGGCAATTGCGTTCCTATGATTTCTTAATGAAAACAAGGGGAAATTTGCATCAGCGAAAATAATAACATTCCGGCCCCATTTACTTTATTATATGCCTTCCAAACATCAAAACGCACTAATTCTTGCTTGGATGAATCAAAAGTAACATGATTTTTCCCTTACGCACATGGATTTATGTCTTGTCATGCTTAATCATCAAACTAAGCCCCAATGCCACCGGTCAATCTTATTAATTATATTTCCATAATTCCTTATGCCAATCTTGGTGTCATCAGGAGTACTCGTGCATAGGGGCACAAAGAATAATGGAGACCCCAATGGTGCAAATTGTGAATTGGAATAATTAGGCGTGCCTCCATTCACATTGTTCCTACTTTCCTCTAAAAGATTTATCTGTCATCATTTGGAGAATATCAATACTCTTTCTTCGTATTTGTCTAGGCATTAGTTTAGTGCTTTTAACTGTAGATTCCACATGCTTTCACTCAACATTCTCATGTTTATGCTTGCCACATAAAATGAAACCACACTAGACAGAGATTAGAAAGAGACGCACAAAGAAATGAATCGAATGAGAAAATAAGTAGGATTAGGAATCCGATAAGGAACTAAATCACACGTTCTCTATTCTCTTCTATATGGCTAAGCGTAAGGATCAAATCAAATTGATTTAAACATAAGAGTACATAAAGAACATAAAAGAAAGAAAAGACGTGAATGATAAGTCTGGATTTGCTTACAAGAGTCTTCATAAGTCTACAAAGTTCTTGAAAGAACCCATAACTTGATTTCTTGCAATGTAGAAAACCAAAATAATATTCTCACTAGGTTGAAATATTCGGATGCATGTGAATCTCATAGTGGAAAGCCCTCATTCTATAAGAAGGAGAAGCTACAAGCAAAACATGAATAAATAAATAAGAATCGAAGAGGAGTTGACTGGTCAACAACTATTGTAGTCCCAAATTTTATGAGCCAGCTAAATAAAAATAAGGAAAAACTCATGTGGGCCTACCTAATAACACTTTGGCCCAAATTACTTCATTTTTTGCATCCCAAACATTGAAAGCCATGTATTCTTGCTTGGATTAATCGAAAGAAACATGATTTCTCCCTTACACCCGAGGATGTATGTCTCGTCCTGCTCGATCATTAAGTCACGCCCTAATGCTATCGGTCAAACTTATCAATTTTGTTTCCATGATTTCTTATGCCAATCCTTATATAATCATGAGTCTTAGTGCTTAGAGGAATAAGAAATGATGGAGATACCAATGTTGCAAATCCGGAATTGGAATATTGGGGCGTGCCTTGATTCTCGTTGTTCCCTCTTCACTCTAAAAGATTTATCCACAATCATTTTGAAAATTATATGAATACTGGATCAAGTAATCTTCTTTCTTCCAATTTGTGTAAGCATTGGATCGGTGCCTATGACTTTCACTTCCACACCCTTTCAATCAACACACGTGTGTATGCTCCCAAATAAAAAGTAAAATATCAAACTGGATAGATATTAGAAAAAGTGGTACAAAAGAAACTAACAAAATGAGAATATAGGTAGGATTTCAAATTTGATAAGGAAAGAAATCACAAGTTCTTTGTTCTTTTCCATACGACTAAGCAAAAGGATCGAATCGAATTGATTTAAACACAAGGGTAGATAAAGAACACAATCGATAAGTCTAGGTTCACTAGCACGAGTCTTCATAAGTTTGTAAGGTCCTTGAAAGAACCCATAACTTGATTTCCTGCAAGGTAGAAGACTAAAATAATATGCTCACTAGCCTTTAATATTCGGTTGCATCATTTTTCATAGTGCAAAATACGTCATTCCATAAGAAGAAGAAACTACAAGCAAAATATGAATAAATAAATAAAAAAAGATGAATAAAGTAAAGTCAAACTCAAGAACTAGAGAGGAGTTAAGTGGTTAACAACTCTTGTAGTCCTAAATTTTATGAGCAAGCTTAATAAGAAAAGAGAAAATTTGCATGGGCCTACCTAATAACACTCTAGCCAAAATTACTTCATCATCTGTGTCCTAAACATTAATACACGCTTGTTCTTGCTTGGATTAATTGAAGGAAACTTGGTTTCTCCTTTACCCATGTGGATTTGTCTTTCGTCCTACTTGATCATCAAGTCACGCCCCAACGCCACCGGTAAAACTTATCAATTGCATTTCTATAATTTCTTACACCAATCCATATGTCAGAGTCCTCGTGTCCAAAGGAATAAGAAATGGAACAAGGAATGATGGAGATTCCAATGGTTCAAATTCTGAATAAGAATATTGGGGCGTGCCGCGATTCTAGTTGTTCCCTAATATTCTGATTTAGGATTTGCATCATTGGAATCTCCATCACGTTACTTTTGATTAATCCAAGTGAGAATGAGTGTGTTTTGATGTTTGGTAAGCGTATAATGAAGTTAATTGGGCCGAACTGTTATTAGGTATGCCGACGTGAATTTCTCTTTTTTCTCGTTAAGGAATCATGGGAATACGATTGACAAGCTTGACCAATGGCATCGGGTCATGCCATGGTGGTCAATCAGCATGAGACACAAATCCACCCACGTCAGGGAGAAATCATGTTGCTTTCGATTAAAAAAACTGGGAATGAGTACATTTTCATATTTGGGAGGCATATAACGAAGTACATTTTGGTTGGAGTGTCATTAGGTACGCCTATGTGAATTTTTCCTTTTTTCTATTAAGGAATCATGGAAACATAATTAACAAGCTTCACCGATGACTTGATGATCAAGGAGGACGAAAGGCAAATCCACGGTGTGATGGAGAAATCATGTTGGTTTCGACTAATCCAAGCAAGAATCATACAGTTTTTATGTTAAGGACGCATAAAATGAAGTAATTTGTCTGAAATGTTATTAGGTAGGCCCACGTGAATTTCTTCTTTTCTTTTCTTAAGGTGGCTCATAAAATTTAGGACTATGAGAGTTGTTGGCCAGTTAACTCTTCTCCAGACTTAAGTTAATTCATCTTTCTTTATTTATTGTTTTATATTTAGCTTCTAGTTTCTTCTTCATATGGAATAAGGGTTTTAGCAATATTAAAATCACATGGAACTGAATATTTAAGGCTAATGAACATATCATATTAATTTTTTACCTTGCGGAGAATTAAATTATGGGTTTTTTTATAAAATTTACGGACTTATGAGGTCTCGAACTAGCGAACATAGACTTATCGCTCACGTCCTTCCTTTCTTTTGTATTCTTTCTCTACCCTTGTGTTTAAATCAATTCAATTTAATCCTTACGCTTAACCATGGAAGAGAGTAAAGAACTAGTGATTTCTTTCCTTATCAGATACGAAAGCGCGTGGAAGCAGCGTTTCTTTTGTTTATCTCTTTCTTTTTTCTTTGTCTAGTGTGATGGTTTAGTTTTATTTGGCGAGCATAAACATGAGTGTTGAGTTAAAGCGCATGGAAGCAGCAATTACAAGCATCTATCCAATTCTTAGACAAATGTGAAGAAAGAAAATTAGTTAATCAAGTATTAGTATCAATCTATAAATGATTACGGACAAATCTTTTGGAGGAAAGAAGGAACACTAAGAATCGAGGCATGCCCAAATATTTTGATTCAGGATTTGCACCATTGGGATCTCCATCATTCCTCATCACTCTAAGTACGAGGACTCTTGATGAAATAAGGATTGGTATAAGGACTCATGAGAACGCAATTGACAAGCTTAACTAGGAGCATTAGCGCTTAGCTTGATGATCAAGCAGGACGAGATGTAAATCCATAGGCATAAGGGAGAAATCAAATTTTGTTTAATTAACCCAAGCATAATACAAGTGGTAATGTGAGCATTTTATATTTGGGACCCTATGATAAAGTAATTTGGGCCAGAGTATTATTAGGTAGGTCCACACGAATTTTCCCTTATTTTCGTTAAGCTGAGTCATAAAATTTGGGACTACGAGAGTTGTTGACCAGTGAACTCCTCTTTCATTATTGATTAGTTATAATTAGGAATTACGAGCATTTTGATGTTTAAGATGCATATAATAAAGTAATTTTGTTTGGAGTGTTGTTAGGAAGGGCCACGTGAATTTTCCCTTATTTTCATTACGCTAGCTCTTAAAAATTGGAACTATGAGAGTTGTTAACCAATTAGCTCCTCTATAATTCTTTATTTGACTTTAGTTTATTCATCTTTCTTTATTTCTTTATTATATTTAGCTTATAGTTTCTTCTTCTTATGGAATGACAACTTTCATATTACAAAAACCACATCCAACTGAATAGTTGAGGCTAGTGAGAATAATATTTCAATTTTCTATCTTGTGGGAAATCAAGTAATAGGTTCTTTCAAGAACTTTGCAGATTTACCAACACTCGCACTAGCGAGCATAGACTACATCCTTCCATTCTTTTGATTAAGTATCTGAATGATAGAGTATTGATATCATTCTCTGAATGATCACGGATGAATATTTTTGAGGAAATAGAGAACGACGAGAATTAGGGTACGCCTAAATATTCTGATTCAGAATTTTGACCAATAGGATCTCCATCATTCATTGTCCCTCTAGACACGATTGCACTTGATGACACAAGGATTAGCATAAGGAATCATGGGAATGCAATTGACAAGCTTGACCGATGCATTGGGACTTAACTTGATGATCATCCAGGAGGAGACGTAAATCCACTCATATAAGGGAGAAATCATGTTGTTTTTAACTAATCCAAGCGTAATACAATTTGGGATGTGAGTTTTTTGATGTTTGGGATGCATATAATGAAGTAATTTGTTCGGAGTGTTATTAGATAGGGCCACGAGAGTTTCTCCTTGTATTCATTAGCTGGTTCTTAAAATTTGGGATAACAAGTGTTGTTAACTAGTTAACTCTCCTCTAGTTCTTTATTTGACTTTAGCTTATTCATCTTTCTTTGTTTATTTATTCAAATTTAGCTTCTAGTTGTTCTTCTTATGGAATAAGGGTTTTCGCACTATAAAAACCGCATGCGACCAAATACTTAAGTCTAATGAGCATATTATTTTAGCTTTCTACCTCACGGGAATTCAAGTGCTTCTCTTATGTGTTCTTTATTTACCCTTACATTTAAATCAATTTGATTTGACTCTTACGCTTAACCACATATAAGAGAACAAAGAACTTTTAATTTCTTTCCTTATCGGATCCAAAATCCTAGCTATGCAATCATGTTATTTCTCTCTTTTATGCCTCTCTTTCTAATCTCTATATACTATGATGGTATGGTTTTATTTGAGGAGCATAAACACAAGTGTTGAGTGAAAGCGCGTGGAAGAAACAATTGTAGCCACCAATACAATGCTAAGACAAATGCAAAGAAAGAAAATTAATTGATCAAGTATTGATATCATTCTCAGAATGATATCAGATGAATCTTTTGGAAGAAAGAGGGAATGACGAGAATCTAGGCATGGCCAAATTTTTTGATTCAGGTTTTGCGCCATTAGGGTCTCCATCATTCCTTGTCCCTCTAGGCATGAGAACTCTTGATGACATAAGGATTACCATAAGGAATCATGGGAAGGCAGTTGACAAGCTTGATCAGTGGCATTGGGGCTCAGCTTGATCATCAAGTAGGATGAGATGTAAATCCACGCATGTAAAGGATAAATAATATTGCTTTCGATTAATCTAGGCATAATACAAGTAGAAATGTGAGTTTCTTTTTATGTTTGGGATGCATATAATGAAGTAATTTTTCTCGGAGTGTTATTAAGCAAGCCCATGTGGATTTCTCTTCTTTTTTAGTTAAGTTGGCTCATAAAATTTAGGACTATGAGAGTTGTTGGCCAATCAACTCCTCTCCAATTCTTGATTTGACTTTAGTTAGTCATCTTTCTTGATTTATTTATTCATATTTAGTTTCTAGTTTCTTTTTATGGAATGAGGGCTTTCACACTATGAAAACCACATGCAACCGAATATTTGAGGCAAGTGAGCATATTATTTGAGTTTTCTACCTTGCAAAGAATTAAGTTGTGGCTATTTTCAAGAACTTTGCGGACTTATGAAGACTCGCACTAGCAAACTTAGACTTGTTACTAACGTCCTTCCTTTCATTTGTGTTCTTTGTCTACCCTTGTATTTAAATCAATTCGATTTGATCTATACGCTTAGCCATGGAAGAGAATAAAGAATTGGCGATTTCTTTCCTTATCAGATAAGAAATCCTAGATATGTTCTCATTCATTCGTTTCTTTTATTTCTCACTTTCTAATCTATGTCTAATATGATGGTTTAGTTTTATTTGGGAAGCATAAACACGAATGTTGACTTAAAGAGTGCAGAAGCGACAATCATAGGCACCTATCCAATGCTTGGATAAATGTGAAGAAATAAAATTAGTTGATCGGGTATTGATATCATTCTCTGTATGATAGTGGATGAATCTTTTGGAGGAAAGATGGAATGCCGAGAATTAAGGCACACCAAATATTCTGATTCAAGATTTGCACTATTGGGATCTCCATCATTCTTTGTTCCTCTAGGCATGAGGACTTCTGATGACACAAGGATTGCTATAAGGAATCATGGTAATGTAATTGACAAGCTTGACTAGTGGTATTAGGGCTTAGCTTGATGAACAAGTAGGATAAGATGTAAATCCACAAGCGTAAGAGAGAAATCATGTTGTTTTCAATTAATCCAAACATAATACAAGCGGTAATGTGATCATTGTAATGTTTGGGATGCATATAATGATGTAATTTAGGTCGAAGTATTATTAGGTAGGCCCATACAAATTTTCACTTGTTTTCGTTAAGCTAGGTCATAAAATTTGGGACTACGAAGTTGTTGACTAGTCAACTTCTCTCTTGTTCTTGAAATGACTTTAGCTTATTCATTTTTCTTTATCTATTTATTCATATTTATTTTCTAGTTTCTTCTTCTTATAGAATGAGGGCTTTTGTACTATAAAAATCGTAGGTAGCTGAATACTTGAGGCTAATGAGCATATTATTTTAGTTTTCTAGCTTGTAGAGAATCAAGTTATGGATTCTTTCAAGAACTTTGCAGACATATCAACACTTGCACTAGCGAACATAGACTTATCGCTCACGTCCTTCCGTTCTTTTATGTTTTTTGTTTACTATTGCGTTTAAATCAATTTGATTTGAATCTTATACTTAGCCGTATGGAAGAGAACAAAGAACTTTTGATGTCTTTCCTTATTGGATCTAAAATCCTATCTATGCAGTCATTTTGTTCGTTTCTTTTGTGCCTCTCTTTCTAATCACGAGTGTTGAGTGAAAGCTTGTGGAAGCAGTAATCATAGGCACCAATCCAATGCTTGGACAAATATGAAGAAAGAAAATTAGTTGATCAAGTATTGGTATCATTTGGAGATGAATCATTTGGAGGAAAGAGGAACTATGAGAATCTAGGAACAACCAATTTATCCAATTCAGAATTTGCAACGTTGGGGTCTCCATCATTCCTTATTCCTCTAGGCAGGAGAACTCTTGATGACAAGGATTGGCATAAGGAATCATGGCAACCCATTTGGCAAGCTTGATCAGTGGCATTAGGACTCATCTTGATGATCAAGCGGGATGAGATGTAAATCTGCACATGTATGGGAGAAATGATGTTACTTTCGATTAATCTAAGTGGGAATGAGCGCATTTTGATGTTTGGAGGCATTTAATGAAGTATATTGGGCCAGAGTGTTATTAGGTATGCTCGCGTGAATTTCTCCACATTTTTTTTAAGGAATCATGATAGCGTAATTGAGAAGCTTGACTAGTGGCATTGGGTTGCGACTTTGTGATCAAGCAGCATGAGATGCAAATCCACCTGCGTAAGGGAGAAATCATGTTGCCTTCGATTAAAATAAGCGGGAATGCACCCATTTTGATATTTTGGAGGCATATAATGAAGTGAATTGGGTTGGAGTGTCATTAGGTACGCCTATGCAAATTTTCCCTTGTTTTCATTAAGGAATCATGGAAATATAATTGACAAGCTTCCCAGTGGCATTGGAGCATGACTTGATGATCAAGCAGGATGAGAGGCAAATCCACCCACGTGATAGAGAAATCATGTTGCTTTTGATTAATCCAAGCGAGAATGCATATAACTTTTAAGTCTGGGATGCATATAATGAAGTAATTTGCCCGGAGTATTATTAGGTAGGCCAACATGAATTTCTCCTTTCTTTCATTAAGCTGGCTCATAAAATTTAGAACTACAAGTGTTGTTGGCTAGCTAACTCCTCTCTAGTTCTTGACTTGAATTTAGTTTATTTATCTTTCTTTATTTATTTATTCAAATTTAGCTTATAGTTTCTTCTTCTTATGAAATGAGGGCTTTCGCACTATGAAAACCGCATGCAACTAAATATTTAAGCCTAGTGAGCATATTATTTTAGTTTTCTATCTTGCGGAGAATTGAGATATGGGTTCTTTCAAGAATTTTGCAAACTTATGAAGACTCGCACTAGTTGACTCCACCATTTTTCACTAAGAATAGGACGTTAGAGAAAATACATGATTAAAACCAACAAATTTTACCGTCTTTAAAGGACAATCACTCGACAACCCATATTAGATTGCTATAAATTCTGATCGTCTTCTCTTTAGAAGAGCAAGGGTGGATACACATACAGAATAAAAAGGGAAGTTCAGGAACCCCAGTGCACGAATACTTAAATAAAGATACTTCTCACTACTAAAACTTAAAAAGAAAAAATGGCAAACAACAAGGTTGCTGCACTGTTGGTTATGTGCCTTGTTCTTGTTGCTGTTGTCGAGCTACTTCCTCAAGCCGGGGCTGACAAATTTGCCTCTTGCTTCAACAATCATGAAAGGGAATGCAAGGCTTCCGGACAGGGCCAGACCTTCTGCGAAATGAAGTGCGACACTGACTGCTTCAACAAAGATGTTGCTGGTAATTTGTCCCCCATAAACCTCTAAATACCTATCTCTCAAGTCCTTCCTTTCTTTTATGTTCTTTGTCTACCCTTGTATCTAAATCAATTCAATTTGATCCTTACGCTTAGCCATGGAAGAGAATAAAGAACTGACAATTTCATTCCTTATTGAATACAAAATCCTACCTATGTTCTCATTCATTCGTTGCTTTTATTTATCTCTTTCTAATCTATGTCTTATATGACGGTTTAGTTTTCTTTGGCGAGCATAAAAACAAATGTTGAGTTAAAGAGCATGGAAGAGACAATCATAAGCACTTATCCAATGCTTGGACAAATGTATAAAAAGAAAAATAGTTGATGAATTATTGATATCATTCTCTGAATAATCGTGGATGAATCTTTTGGAGGAAAGAGGGAACGCCAAGAATCGAGGCATGCCCAAATATTCTGATTCAGGATTTGTAGAATTAGGGTGTCCATCATTTCTTGTCCCTCTAGGCATGAGGACTCCTCATTACCTAAGGATTGCGAGAAGGAATCATAGCAATGCAACAGGCATAAGGGAGAAATCATGTTGTTTTCAATTAATCCAAGCATAATACAAGCAATAATGGATCCTTTTGATGTTTGGGATGCATATAATAAAGTAATTAGGGTCTGAGTGTTATTAGCTAGGCCCACAATTGTTCAAGTGTTATTTAGTATGCCCACTTGAATTTTCTCTTGTTTTTATTAAGGAGTCATGGGAACGAAATTGACAAGCTTGACCGGTGGCATTGGGGCGTGACTTAATGATCAACCAGCACGAGATGCAAATCCATGTTCGTAAGGGAGAAATAATATTGCTTTTAATTAATACAAGCGAGAATGCATGCGTTTTGATGCTTATGAGGCATATAATGAGTAAATTGGGTTGGAGTATTATTAGGTACTCCAACATGGATTTCCCTTATTTTTTTTAAGGAGTCATGGGAATGTAATTGACAAGCTTCATCAATGGCATTCTAACGCGACTTGAAGATAAAGTAGGACGAGAAACAGATCCACATGCGTGATGGAGAAATCATGTTGCTTTCAATTAATCCATGTGGGAATGCGCACAATTTGATGTTTGCGATGCATATAATAAAGTAATATAGGTTGGAGTGTAATTAGGTATTACTCACGAGAATTTTCCCTTGTTTTCGTTAAGCTGGCTAATAAAATTTAGAAGTATGAGTATCGTTTCCAGTCAATTCCTCTCTATTTCTTGATTTGACTTTAATTTATTCATCTTTCATTATTTATTTTTTCATGTTTAGCTTCTAGTTTCTTCTTATAAAATGAGGGTTTTCGCACTATAAAACTGCATGCAACTGAATACTTAAGGCTAGTGAGCATGTTATTTCAATTTTTTACCTTGTGGGAAATCAAGTTATCGGTTCTTTCAAGAACCTTCTAGACTTTTCAACACTCGTGCTAGCGAACATAGGCTTATCGCTTTAGTCCTTCCTTTCTTTTATGTTCTTTGTCTACCCTTGTATTTAAATCAATTCGATTTGATCCTTATGTTTAGCCGTATGGAAGAGAACAAAGAACTTGTGATTTTTTTCTTATCAGATTGATAATCCTACATATGTTCTGATTTTTTTGTTTCTTTTGTGCCTCTCTTTCTAATCTCTATCTAGTAGGTTTGGTTTTTTCTAGAGAGAATACACACAATAGTTTAGTCAAAGCACGTGGATGTGGCAATCATAGGCACTAATCCAATGCTTGGACAAATGCAAAGAAAGAAAATTAGTTAACGAGTATTGATATCATTCTTCAAATGATCGCAGACGAATCTTCTACAGGAAAGAAGGAACCACGAGAATCATGGCATGCCATAATATTGAGATTTAGGTTTTGCACCATTAGAATCTCTATCATTCCTTGTTCCTCTCATTTCTTATTCCTCTAGGCATGAGGACTCTTGATGACACAAGGATTGGTGTAAAGAATCATGGAAATGCAATTGACAAGCTTTACTGATGGCATTGGGGCTTGACTTAATGATCAAGCAAGACGAGACCTAAATCTATGCACGTTAGGGAGAAACCATGTTGCTTTTTTATTAATCCAAGCAGGAATGCGCATGTTTTAATGTTTGGGACATATATAATGAAGTAATTTGAGCCGGAGTGTTATTAGATAGACCCATGCAAATATCCCCTTGTTTTCCTTAAGTTCGCTCATAAAATTTAGGACTACAAGAGTTATCGACTAGTCCACTCCTCCTAATTTTTGGTTTAACTTGAGTTGATTCATCTTTATTTATTTATTTATTCAAATTTAACTTATAGCTTATTCTTTTTATGGAATAAGGGCTTCTGCACTATGAAAATCATATACAACTGAATATTTGAGGCTAGTAAGCATATTATTTGATCCTTACACTTAGCCATATAGAATGGAGTAAAGCACTTGCGATTTTTTTCTTATTGGATATGAAATCCTACTTATGTTCTCATTTCTTCAATTTTTTTATTTGTCCCTTTCTAATCTATGTTTAGTATGATCGTTTGGTTTTACTTGGTGAGCATAAAAACGAGTGTTAAGTTAAATCGCGTGGAAGCAGCAATCACACGCGCCGATCCAATGCTTAGATGAATGCGAAAAAGGAAAATTAGTTGATCGAGTACTGATATCATTGTCAAAATGATCACAAATGAGTCTTTTGGAGGAAAGAGGGAATGAGGAGAATCGAGGCACTCCAATATATTTCAATTCAGGATGTGCATCATTGGGATAAATCCTATTATTTTCAATTAATCCAAGTGTAATGAAATTGGAAATACGAGCGTTTTGATGTTTGGAATGCATATAATGAAGTAATTTGTGTCGGAGTATTATTAGGTAGGCCCATGCAAATTTTCCATTGGTTTCATAAAGCTGGCTCATAAAATTTGGGACTACGAGAGTTGTTGACCAGTCAACTCCTCTATGGTTCATGATCTGACTTTAGTTTATTCATCATTCTTTATTTATTTTTTCATATTTAACTTCTAGTTTCTTGTTCTTATGGAATGAGAGCTTTTGCATTATAGAAATTGCATGCAAATGAATACTTAAGGCAAGTGAGCATATTATTTCCATTTTCTACCTTAAAAGAGATCAAGTTTTGGGTTCGTACAAGAACTTTGTAGACTGATCAAGAGTCATCTTAGCAAACGTAGACTTATCGCGCTAGCAAACGAATAAATGAGAACATAGGTAGGATTTCATAACCGATAAAGAAAAAAATTGTCCAGTTCTTTATTCTCTTCCATGGCTAAGCGTAAGGATTAAATCGAACTGATTTAAACACAATGGTAGACAAAGAACACTAAAGAAGAGAGCGACGTGAATGATAAGTCTAGTTTTGCTAGTGTGAGTCTTTATAGGTCTGCAAATTCTTGAAAGAACACAGAACTTAATTCTTTGCAAGGTAGAAAACTAAAATAATATGCTCACTTTCCTTAAATATTCAGTCGCATATGGTTTTCATAGTACAAAAGCCCTTAATTCATAAGAAGAAGAAACTAGAAGCTAAATATGAGTACATAAATTATGTAAGATGAATAAACTAAAGTCAAATAAAGAACTAGAGAGGAGTTGACTGGCCAACAACTCTCGCAGTCCTAAATTTTATGAGCAAACTTATCCAAAAGAAAGAGAAGTTCACATGGGTTTACTAATAACACTCTGGCCAAATTACTTCATCATATGTGTCCTAAATATCAAAATGTATGCACTCCTACTTGGATTAATCGAAAGCAATATGATTTCTCCATCATGCGCATGGATTTGCCTCTCGTCCTACTTGATCATCAATTCATGGTTCACTGTGACCGCTGAAGCTTATCATATACATTCCCATGATTCCTTAATGAAAACAAGGCGAAATTTGTGTAAGAGTACCTAATCACACTCGATTTCCTGAAAGAACCTATAACTTGATTTCCTGCAAGGTAGAAAATTGAAATATTATGCTCACTAGCCTCAAGTATTCGATTGCATACGATTTTTATAGTGTGAAAGCCCTCATTCCATAAGAAGAAGAAACTATAAGCTAAATATGAATAAAAAAATAAAGAAAGATGAATAAACTAAATTCTTAATAAACTAAAGTCAAATCAAGAATTAGACAGAAGTTGACTGGTCAACAACTCTTGTAGTTCTAAATTTTAAGAGCCAGCATAACGAAAACAAGGGACAATTCGCGTCGACCTACCTAATAACACTGCAAATTAAATTACTTCATTATATGCGTCCCAAACATCAAAATGCTCGTATTCCCAATTGTAACTAAAGTGAGATCATGAATAAGAAAGGAGTTCACTAGTCAACAGCTCTTGCAGCCTCAAACCTTATGAGCCAACTTAACAAAAACAAGGAAAAGTTTGCGTGGGCCTATCTAATAACACTTTGAACCCAAAGTAGTTCATTATATGCGTTCCAAACATCAAAATGCTTGCACTACCGCTTGTATTATGCTTGAATTAATTACAAACAACATGATTTATGCCTTACACCTGTGGATTTACATCTCGTCTTGCTTGATCATCAAACTAAACCACAATACCAACGGTCAAGCTTGTCAATTGCGTTCCCATGATTCCTTACGCCAATCCTTATGTCATCAGGAATCTTCGAGCATAGAGGAATAAGGAATAATGAAAATTTCAATAGTGCAAATCTTGAATCATAATATTAGGGATGCCTTAATTCTCGTCATTCCCTCATTCCTCCAAAAGAATCGTCTGCGATCACTCAAAAAATGATATCAAATAATATTGCACACCAAGGTGATGATACCCTTCATCACCAAAGGGTTGTAATGCATGATTCTAATGCAATATGCATTACCATAAAATGCATGGTATATGATGCATGTCCTAAAAATGAGTTATGGTGCTTATAGTATACTAGCTCGACATTTGATTTGCATGTCCAATAGTGAAATACCATAATGTGTTTCTTTGCAGAGCTAGGCACAATATTGTATTTTGAAACACTTCTATTTTATTTATAAAAATAAGCAGTATTCGCTTAAGCTTCTCTGGAATCCAAGCGCTTGAAAGATATGCACCAACCACTTTTCTTATTCTTTTCACAACCACAAAACTCAATCATATATGCTTTAACCTCTGCCCAACATTCTAAGTACTAAATTCGGCTTCACTTATTAAGATGGTATCTGATGTATTAACGAGACAAATGTTTCATGACCGCAGCTGCACTCTGCACCAACCCTAAACTGTATTACATACCACCAAAACAATAATGAAAGCATCTAAGGTTGGTATGGCTTAATCACTTTTAGAAACGGCAAGGAGTCGACCTTGCATTCTAACATCTCATAGTAAAAGTGCACCGCCATTGAGTAGAGAATTCATCACAAATCTCTTGCTGCAGATACAACTATTCTATTCCTTAATATAAAACTATATAAACAGACAAGCCATCGAGAAACATAGAAAACAAACCCCCTAATGGAAAATGCTAAGACTAGAGTTAATGAGAACAAGCAAAGACAGACGTGATTCTTGACTTTGTAGCATCAAGGAAGCTAACCTAGGTTGAAAAGAATCTAAACCTAGGCTTGCCACGACCCAATCTATGGGCCCGTGACCGGCGCTAGGGAATGGGTAGGCGTAAGGCCACCGAAACCCGTAGCAAGCATGACTAATCACTTACTCAATCACATTATAATTTTATCCATTATAACACTATTTCATTACTAATTTTCAACTATCCAAATACTAAATACTTAAATAAGTCTGTCAGGACAATTAGGTAATACCCTCTCGGTTGGTTTAACATGCCAAAACAAAGTAATAAGTTTTATAATCACTACTGCTAAGAATCTAGAATTCTAGTGATCAAACATACAATTAGAATTAGTTATATTAAACTCGAAGATGAAGAAAGCTAGGCTGGCAAAGAAGAAGAATTGCAGAAAACCTAACAAACACTTGGAAAAAATAAAATTTGAGATTGTCAGTCTTGACAGTGAGTTAAAATCATATAATCCAAAAATAAATACAACCATCACAATGAAATATTTATTTAGTTGGAATAAAATATTATATCATATTAAAACACGTGTCATGCCATGATTCAGAAAAAAATACAATTCAGACGTTTTTGGATAAGTACCTCAGTAGAACCCTAACCCCAATACTAGCAGCCTTTCAGCTCTCTTATTGCAATAGGACTGGCGCCTAGAGAGCGAAGGTCAACCAGGTCACTTGATTCCTAATAAAGCCAGCACCTAGAGAGCAACACTCGACTAGGGACCTTTGCTCTAGCAATCAAATTCTCACAGCCTAGAGAGTTGTACTCGACCAGGACAAATCCCAAAATCTTTTCCTACCTAACTCTAATTAATACAGGTGCACACGCGGTCCTAATGCAACCCATCAGGTGGCATGTTCTAGTGCTGCCTCATCCCGAAGTTACAATCATAGCATGAATAATAATTATAAATAGTATAAATCACAAGCAAACATAAATTACTCAATAATATATAAAGAATTAAAGTTAAGTAACCTCGAGCATAGCAAACATGAAAACTATGTATAATAATAATAATAATAATAATAATAATAATAAAATATCAATAAATATGATAACAAAAGTAATAATAATAATATTGATAATAATGAAAATAAAATTAATAATAATGATGCTAATAATATTCATAATAATTATTAATCAAATAAAATTACTAATAATAATTCTAATAATAATCATAATAATAATTAATCAATTAACATTGCATTTAATTTAGACATGACATAAGTGCAGTTGATTATATGACTTTATCTCACAGCCTCCGCTCCTACTCCTCAGGTGGTGCCAGCTGGACTGACGGATTATCTATTCATGAAAATAACTTAATTAATAAGATATTCATAATTTTCTGAGGCCTAGACTTCTAGATTAGAGTGCCTAAGAAATTCCAACTCGAAAATTCGACAGAACCTCCGCTAAAATATAGATATTTACCCCCGTAAAAATGGGTCTAAAGCTTGCTAAAAACACTTCAATATTCATGACATGTTCATCAGAAGTCTGGTCACCCATAACTGCATTATTTTTCCGACTCCGCAACACACCACAAATCATAATTAATAACAAACAGTCCGTCATTAATATTTATTCCACAACCAACCCACAAATAATTTCCTAGTATCTAATTAATTATTCACAACCGCATTTATCACAAAATTGAATAATAATTAATCATACTAATTAATTCATAATATTAATAACTAAACTATCAATTAATTAAATTAATTCAATTAGTTATTTATAAGTAACAATTAATGGAGTTGTTAATTTCTAATAATTTTTAAATAATTTTTAAGCTTCAAATGAATTTTACCAAGCTAAAAAGATCCAAAATTCTATTCGTCCAGAAAACAGTAGGGTCCGAAAGTCGGTACAATCAATACTGTCGGAATTCGAATTCAGAGGCGCCTACACGAAGAGGGTTTTTGATGGTGGGAGCTCGATTCCAACGTCGGACAGGCGAAAGGATGGCAGTAGGTAGCCGTTTTAGCGATGGCAGCGAAGAGGATGCTTCCTCCTCCTTACTACAACATAATCTAATGAGAGGAAGGGAATGGAAGTGACATCGGCTGAAAGGGAAAAAGAAAGGAGGTGCTTTCTCTGCGGTAGGTGGTGAGGAGCAACGGAAATGGGAGGAAGAGGGTGGGGAAAGGAGGTGGCATCGGGGAGAGAGAAAAAGGAAGGGTGGGGAAAAAATTGTTATGTTTTCTTTTTTCAAATGATGGAAAAGATGCACATAAGTTCCCCCTACTAAAGTATCTACAGTAATATCTCTACTAAAGAAAATAAACATACACACATATATATCAGAGCCATCAGGGTTCCAGGAAGAAAAGATTATCTGCATAAAAGAGATTTTAAAATCATTTTAATCTGCATCATATCACTGATAAACAAACTTGTTCATTTATGCACAGTAGTAAGTCCCGTCTGATTTAGGGGCAGCAAATCTGGTGGCTTGGTTCATGTTTGTTTAGAAAGTTATCTTGATTTATTTTAAAATGAATTTAGAACCTTTTCTCTGTAGATCTTCTTCTTTCTCAAACTCTTCTACCTCTGAGTCTTCAAGGTCTAAATGTTTGGTAAATAATGAAGAAATCACTATTGAAGATTTTTCAAAGCATATTGATGATTGGGAAATACCCGAGATTCAAAAGAAGCAAATCTATGAGTTTTCAAAGTTTCCTCTCTTCAAAACTGATTTTACTATCAAAACTGAAGAAAGAGATATTCAAATTTCGAAGCCTTTTGAAGAGATTTATCTTTTGAATCCAAAGACCCTCTAGAAGCATAAAGAAAAAGACTATAAGTACATTCATATAGGCCTTGTCCAGGTAGGAATAAAGCCCCTTAGCAGAGAAGGTTTGGATACTTCCATCTTAGCAGTCCTTAGAGATGCTAGGTTTACAAATTTCTATGATTCTTTATTAGGTACTGTTGAGTCAAGCCTTAATAAAGGACCAATTTCTTTCAATTGTTTTCTAAACATTACAATTTCTTTAAATGATCAAAATGTTTTAAAGAGCATTGTTCTTCAAATAAAGACATATAATTACAAAATGCTTGAAGGATCTATTCTAATAGCATTGATTTTCAAAATACATTACAAAGCCATGATTTATGCTTTTGGTTCGAAACACAAACTCCACTCACTAAAAGGAGAAACCTTATTCCTCCAAATAGATCTTTCTAAATCCAATGCAACTATTCCAAAAACCATTAATGGAAAGATATCACTCTTCCAAAAGAATGGATTCTCGAAGGTGCGACCCAACCTGAATCACCAAAGCAAACAGAGCCAAATACAAATCTCATAAACATAACCCAGTTTCTAGATGGGAAAGTAAAGCTTACGTTCAACAGGAAATCAACCTCTTCTAGATTTTCTGATGATGACTCTTCAACCTCAACCATAGATATTGGAAGGGTATCAAAAATACTTTTTGTTATTTATGCCCCTTACAAAGAACCAACCCCATCACAGACACAACCAAGATTTTCAACATCTGATATACCAAGCTCAAACACCATATTATAAAATGTTGATTACCAAAGCAATATCCCTAGACCTGTTTACAATGAACTAAAGAAAGATGATGATATAGAGACCATCTCTACCCCCTCTTCACCATCACCATCTGCAATAACCAAAAATCTAGAAGTAGAAATCAACATGATTTCAAAAGATTTTCAAATCAATAAAAAGCTTTTACATGAAGATTTCTATTCAAGAAAAACCATTCTAAAAAACTTTGGTTTTTTAAACATTTTCTACAAGAAAAGGACGGTATCCAAGAAAGATACTACCAATTTTGCGTACAAAACAGAATCCAAATCAAATTTTTTGATTGGTTTCAGATTTATTGCAAGAAAATAGTATTCTTTATCCTTTCAAAGAAAAACTCATTAGTCCTATTACTGTAAGGAACAAGACTCCAGAGTGGAAGGTCGGAGAAAACCAAACCATCCAGTCTGAACATCCTCCCCTTAGGAAAATAACTATTTCTTATGGAGAGAACGAAATAGAAGCCGCACCTTACAAATTAGTAGGACAGGAGCTTGAGAAAAATGTCAAGAATATTGTTCAGCAGAACAATTTCTCAAATACCTATCTTAACACAATAGGGAAACAGCTTGTTAGGATAGAAAGACAAATCCAAAAACCTCCTATAGTCTTCACCTCTCTAATTCCCAACACTGTTCATCCAAAAGAGATAAGCCAAACAGAAAAACTCAAAAACCCAGTCTTCAAACCCTACCAGATCTCAAAGCCTAGTCAAGACCAATTTCAGAAGCAAACTGAGTTTGCTAAAGCAGTCAGGGAACAACTTAGCAAATTAGCCACTTCTGAGTCCTCCAAAAACCTAGTACCTGATACTCCTCAAAGCAGTAGGAATATCAGTGCTATAGATCAAGCCCAAAGCGATGAATCTAATAATTCAGAGCTTGAAAGTGTCACTAAAAAACCTTCTAACATCAACAGATTGGGATGGCAAGCCCTAGATTGACTTGGCATACTTCTAGGAATACTGCCCCCAGATCTAGGGATAAAAAATAGAAATAATATCCTCACCCAATCTAGATTCAATGCCTCTTCCATCTATGAATGGAATATAGATGGAATGTCAGAATACAACATTCTTGGTCTCTTACAACAGATGACCATGGCAACCAATGCCTACAAAACCCAAAGCGGTACCTTTGATAGAGCCATTGTTGAGCTCCTTATAGCTGGATTGTCTAGCCAGCTTAAAGGATGGTGGGATTACCATCTCACACAAGCACAGCAGCTCCAAATCCTAGGTGCCATCCAAACCACCATAGAAGGGACCCCTATCTTAGATGAGCTAGGAAATCCTATTGAGGATGCTGTGTCAACCTTAATCTTGACGATTTCCCTCCATTTTATAGGAGACCCTTCTCTTCTAAAAGATAAGAATGCTGAGCTTCTCAGCAATCTAACCTGTAAAAAGCTTAGCAACTTCCAAGCTTATAAAGATACTTTCCTGACCAGAGTTATGCTTAGGGAAGATTCAAACCAACCTTTCTAGAAAGAAAAGTTCTTAGCTGGTTTACCTAAGATATTAGGTAAAAGGGTTAGGAATACCATAAGGAAAGTCCATAATGGCCAGATCCTTTATGATTTCTACACTTATGGTGAATTAGTTAGCCTTACCTAGAAAGAAGGATTGAAGATTTGCCATGACCTTAAACTCCAAAGACAACTCAAATGGGAAATGAAGAAGACTAGGCAAGAACTAGGTAGTTTTTGTAACCAGTTTAAGTATAATCCCATAGAACCTTCCCCTACCTGCAAAGAAAATTTTCCTTAATCTTTAAAGAAAAAATGTTTTTTCAAAAATAGGAAAGCGCCTAAAAACAGAGAGAATTTCTACAAAAGGCCATCCTCTTCTAAATTTCCAAAACAAAATTCTAAAAAAGATTTTAGCAAAATTACTTGCTACAAATGTGGGAAAAAAGGTCACACTTCAAAGTTTTGCAAGTTCTCTAAAAACTTCATGAGCTCCAAATAGAAGAAGAAATTTTGAGCAAAATTTCAGCTCTTCTTGTTGATTCCTTTAAATCAGTATTTTCGAATAATGAGGACGAGTTTCAAATTGATGAAATTAAAACCTCATCCGATTATTTAGAATCAGAATCTGATGATATTATAAAGAATATTAATATGCTCACTAGGCAACAAGAAGCTCTTCTTGAAGCCATTAAGCATATTAATGACCCTCAAATCCAAAAATAAGTTTTGAAAGAAATTCTAAAAACTGAAACCCTCATCCCTTCCTCTAGTAAGAACACCTATGATCTTACTATGATCTTGAAAAAAGGGAAAAATTTAAAGAACCCTCTCCCTATTGTCCAAGAACTTCAAAAAGAAATCAAACCATTAACACAGAACTCAAAGATTTGAAAGAAAAACAACAAATTGATTCTGTTTTGCTCCAAAGCTTGATTCTTAAACAAAATAGTGATTCTGATTCTGATAAAGAAAATGATTTTCAAAATCTTGAGGTTTCTGAAAATGTTCAAGAGAACTTCATTAATGTTTTAAAAGAAATAACCTCAAGAAAATATTTGATTCAAATAAAACTCGTTTTCCCTGGTGATTTCCAAATAGAAACTATAGCTTTGTTTGATACAAGAGCAGACCTCAACTGTATTAATTATGAGCTGGTTCCTAAAAGGTATCATCAAGAAACAAAAGAAAGGCTCACTTTAGCCAATAGTTCAAAGATCAGAATTGCGGGGAAAACTGAAGCTGCAATTCTAAATAAAAATATTGCTCTAAAAAAGATTTTATTCTTACAAAGGATTTACAGCAAACTGTTATTTTGGGAACTCCTTTTATCAACTTAATTACTCCGTTCAAAGTAACTACTGCTGGTATCATTTTTAAAGCTAAAGATTGAAAGATTGTTTTTCCTTTTATAGAGAAACCCAAGAAGAGAAACCTCAATCTTATAAAAGCTCACTCAATTTATAATTTTGAGATAAATGCTTTGATTAAAGGAAAACAAACCCAGCTTTTCCACCAAAAGCAAGATATGGGTTTAAAAAGAATCCAAAGCCAACTACAAAATGAGTTTATCCAAAGAAAAATTTCTGATTTGCAAAAGAAGATTGAAAAAGAAGTTTGTTCTGAAATTCCTAATGCTTTTTGGGAAAGAAAACAGCATATGATGGATTTACCATATGAAAAAAGATTTTTGTGACAAACAAATTCCCACCAAAGCCAGACCCATCCAAATGAATGAAACCCTAGAAAGCCATTGTAGAGTAGAAATAAAAGATTTAGAGCAAAAGGGTTTAATTACAAAATCCAGATCCCCCTGGTCGTGTACAACCTTCTATATCAACAAAAATAGTGAGATAGAAAGAGGAACACCTAGGTTGGTGATTAACTACAAACCTTTGAATAAAGCTCTAAAGTAGATTAGATACCCCATTCCAAACAAAAAAGATCTTCTTCAAAAGCTTCATTCCGCTTTTATTTTTTCAAAGTTTGATATGAAATCAGGATTATGGCAAATCCAAATTCATCCTAAAGATCAGTACAAAACTGCATTTACAGTTCCATTTGGTCAATACGAATGGAATGTGATGCCTTTCGGATTAAAAAATGCTCCTTCTGAATTTCAAAAAATCATGAACGACATTTTGAATCCTTATTCAAAGTTTTGCATTGTTTATATCGATCATGTGCTAATCTTTTCAAATTCTCTAGAGCAACATTTCAAACATTTGGAGACATTTTTCTATATTGTCAAGAAAATTGATCTAGTAGTTTCAAAGTCCAAGGTATCTTTATTCCAAACGAAAATTGGATTTCTTGAACACTACATCTCCCGGGAATTCCCTCATAAAGATCCAATGAAAAAGAAAGTACAAAGAAATGATTTTTATTTTTTAACAATTTTGGTCACCCCAATTGAAAGGTCTCTAGCTTTTACTTCAAAATTTCCAGATAAAATTTTGGGAAAAACTCAATTGCAAAGGTTCCTTGGCAGTTTAAATTATGTCATGGATTTTATCCAAATTTGAACTGTTTAGCAAAACCCCTCCATGATAGATTAAAGAAAAATCCCCCTGCATGGACTGATGAGCATTAAAAAGCAAGTTTCTGAAATTCCATATTTACACCTAGCTGATCCATCTGCATTCAAAATTGTTGAAACTGATGTATCAAATTTAGGATATGTGGAATTCTTAAACAAGTTCAAAACAACAAAGAATGCATTGTCCAGTTTACTTCTGCACACTGGAATGATACACAAAAGAATTATTCAACTATCAAAAAAGAAATTCTTTCAATAGTTTTATGCATTTCAAAATTTCAAAGCGACCTTTTAAATCAAAATTTTTTTTTAAAGATTGATTGTAAATCCGCGAAAGAAGTATTACAAAAAGATGTTCAAAATATAGCTTCAAAACAGATTTTTGCCGGATGGCAAGCCATTCTTTCCGTTTTTGATTTTGAAATCGAATACATAAGAGGAGATTCGAATTCAATTCCAGACTTTCTAACCAGAGAGTTCCTTCAAAAACAAGAGTGACAATGCCAAGAAAATCGAGAGCAAAAGACAAAGAGGAAAAGCCAACAAAAGCTGTTCAAAGCCCGAAAAAGGAGATTTTACCCTCCTCTTCAAAGCCTATCAGAACCTAGACTGAAATCATCCAGGAAGAAATGAAAGAAGACCCAGCCTAAAAGCAATTCTATTTTCGGGAGTGGCTTGCACATCAAACTCCTGAATTTTTAAAGATGGTCGAAGAATATTCAAAGCAAGATCCTCTTACTTATCTTTGTGTTTTTCTTGTTTTCCTTAATCTTTGATTTCTTATTCTTATTTTGTTCTTTAGTTTTGTCTTTGAATCTGTTCTTTTTCATTAGAAAATTAGATTTGATCTTGTTGGTTGTCATAAAAGAAAAGGTTCAGCCATTGTGGTAATCATACAAAGAAAAAGAGTTATTGTCAAGGAAGAATTCAGATTTGCATTAGAAAAAAAAATCAAAATCCTAGTTGGAGTTGGAGATATATTCCTTGTTTAGAAAGAATTTCAGCATATACCAAATTATATCTAACATTCTTAATATGATTTGTTTGAGATCAAATCTTCCTAGTTAACATTATGTCATTCATGTGAGGCTCTCATACTTCTTTATGCATCTCCTCCATTACATCCTGCACTTCCACTATAGTAATGTATCAAAGCTGGCCACCTGAAGTCATTCTTTTGTATAGTACTCTTTGATGGCTGATGTAGTTCTTGGCTTGGATCCGTAGTACATACCTTTCCTTCATAGTTGCTTCTTTCGAATATTCCATGTCTTCTACAAATCACTTTAGATCATGAAACCAAGGCTTCTCTTCCGGCCCCATTTAGACTTGCATTATTCAGTCTCCCTAATGACAAGGTGTACCTTATTTTATAATCACTAGCGGATTCACCAGAAGCTGCAAGAGGTTCTCCCACACAGACATTAGGGTAGCCAATGTGTTTGCCATCTGGTTTTCATCTCATGGCCAGTGTATAAATGAACACTTAAAGATGTAGCAAACCAAAGTCTTGAGATAGTTGACATATGGCTTCAACCTTTCTTCTTTCACTTTCCATTCTTCAATGGCTTGTTAAATCACCAGCATGGAATCCCCTTAGACCATTAGTTGTTCCGCTCTTATTACCATGGCCGCTTCTAATCCAAATAAACATGCTTCGTACTCCGTTATGTTATTTGTCACTTTAAAGTCTAATATTTTGGCCATTGAAAGTATTTCTCCTTTCGACGTGACCAAAACTACTCCTAACCCTGCACCTTTCGAATTTACTACTCCATCGAAGTAGACCTTCCGTTTCTTGAATCTCGATTGCCCCCAGATTTTCATCATGAAACTCCAGATCTCAAGAGTCGTCTCTCTCGATTGCATTTTATGTCAAGAATTTTTCTACAGCCTTATCCTTGACTACTTTCTTAGTGACATACTCGATGTCGAATTCTATTAAGAGCACTAACCTTCTAGCCAGCTTCCCTATGAGAGACGAGCTTCAAACAGATACTTCAACGAGTCTATTTTTGAAATTACTTGCACCCTACTAGAAATAGTGTCTCAATTTCTCATAGCCTATACCATGGCTAAGAAAGTCTTCTCCACGAGGTTATACTTTGACTCAGAAGGTAGTAATTTTTTACTATGATAATAGACCGATTACTCCACATCATTAAGCCCACATTATGCTACCATTGCCCCTATGGCTTCCTCCTATAAGGCCAAGAATGGAATTAACAGCTTGCTATCCTTTAGTAGCTTCAATACTAATGGCTTCATCGTATACTCTTTAATTCTGTCAAGCGCCTTCTAATAGTGCTCATCCCACACAACGGGTTAGTGTGCTCTCAAAAGCTTGAAGATAGGATCATAAATCACTGTGAGCTTGGAAATAAACCTACTGATGTACTACAAACATCTTAGAAGTCTTTTGACTTGTTTCTCTGTCTCTAATGCTGGCATCTCTTATATAGTCTTTACCTTGTCCGGATCAATTTTTATTCTATGTTGAATTATTATTTGTGCTTATCCTTTAGGGGTGTGTTACTGCTATTATAACCTTGCCTCCCTCTTTTATATCTAAAGGAGAAAATGAAGAAGTTAATATGCTCACTAGCCTCAAGTATTTGGTTGCATGTCATTTTTTATAGTGCGAAAGCCCTCATTCCATAAGAAGAAGAAACTAGAAGCTAAATATGAATAAATAATTAAATAAAATGAATAAACTAAAGTCAAATCAAGAACTAGAGAGGAGTTGAGTAGCCAACAATTCTCGTGGTGCCAAATTTTATGAGCCAGCTTAATGAAAACAAGGAAAAGTTTTGCATGGGCATACCTAATAACACTACTGCCAAAATTATTTCATTATGTGCGTCCTAAACATCAAAATATGCGCATTCCCACTTGGATTAATTGAAAGCAAAATGATTTCTCCATCACGTGCGTGGACTTGTGTCTTATCCTACTTGATCATCAAGTCACACTATAATGCTACCGATAAACCTTGTCAATTATGTTCCCATGACTCCTTAATGAAAATAAGGGAAAATTTGCGTGCGCGTACCTAATAATAGTCTGGCCCAATTTGCGTCATTATATTGCTCCCCAGCATGAAAACACACATATTCCCACCAGTATTAATCGAAAGCAATATGATTTCTCCCTTATGTGCATGGATTTGCATCTCGTGCTGCTTGATCATCAAGTCACACCTCAATGCCACCAGTTAAGCTTGTCAATTGCGTTCCTATGATTCCTTAACAAAAAGAAGGGGAAATCTGAGTGAGCGTACCGAATAATACTATGGCTCAATTTTACTTCATTATATGCCTCCCAAACATCAAAACGTGTTCATTCCCACTTGGGTTAATAAAAAGCAACATGATTTCTCCCTTACATGGGTGAATTTCCATCTTGTCCTGCTTGATCATTAAGCTAAGCTCCAATGAAACCGGTCAAGCTTGTCAATTGCAATCCCATGTTTCCTTACACCAGTCCTTCTATCATCAAGAGTCCTCATGCCTTAAGGAATAAGGAATGATTGAGATCCCAATGGTGGAATCTTAAATTGGAATATTTGGGTATGCCTCGATTCTCGTCATTCCCTATTTCTTCTAAAAGATTCATACGCGATCATTTAGAGAATGATATCAATACTCGATCAACTAATTTTATTTATTTACATTTTTCGAAGCATTAGATCGGTGCCTATAATTGTTGCTTCCATGCGCTTGCACTCAACACTCATGTTTATGCTCCCCAAATAAAACCAAACCATCATACTAGACAGAGATTAGAAAGAAAGATACAAAAAAAATAAACAAAATGAGAACATAGGTAGGGTTTTCGATCTGATAAGGAAAAAATCACAAGTTCTTTGTTCTTTTTCATATGGCTAAGCTTTAGGATCAAATCGACTTCATTCAAACATAAGGGTCGACAAAAAACACAAAAGAAGGAAGGACGTGATGTGATAAGTCTATGTTCGCTAGCACGAGTGTTCATAAGTCCATAAGATTCTTCAAAGAACCCATAACTTGATTTCTCTTAAGGTCGAAAATGGAAATAATATTCTCACTAGCCTCAAGTATTCGGTTGCATGCGGTTTTTATAGTGTGAATGCCCTCATTCTACTAGAAGAAGAAACTAGAACCTAAATATGAAAAAATAAATAAAGAAAGATGAATAAACTAAGATCAAATCAAGAACCAAAAAGGAGTTGACTGGTTAATAACACTTGTAGTTCCAAATTTTATGAGCTAGCTTAACGAAAACAACAAGGAGAAATTTGTGTGGGCCTACCTAATAATACTCCTACCAAAATTACTTCATTATATGCATCAAAAACATGAAAATCCTCGCATTCCAACTTGTATATGCTTGGATTAATTGAAACAATATGATTTCTCCCTTACACGTGTGGATTTACGTCTTGTCCTATTTAATCATTTGGCTAAGCCCGAATGCCACCGTCAAGCTTGTCAATTTTGTTCTCATGATTCCTTACACCAATCCTTGTGTTATCAGCAGTCCTTATACATAGAGGAACAAGGAATGATGCAGATTCTAATGATGCACATCCTGAATCGAAATATTTAAGAGTGCCTCGATTCTCGTCGTTCCCTCTTTGCTCCAAAAGTTTCGTTCGCGATCATACCGAAAATGATATTAATAATCAATCAACTAATTTTCTTTCTTCGCATTTGTCCAAGCATTGGATCGGTGCCTATGATTGCCGCTTCCACACACTTTCACTCAACACTTGTGTTTATGCTCCCTAAATGAAACCAAACTAACATGTTATACTGTAATACCCAGAATTTTTTTATATATTTAATAATGAGTTTTTATTTAAGTTAATTTTAGCTTCATTTTTATTTAGTTTAATTTGAAATGATTTAATGGAAATTTTAATATTACTCAATTAAATGAATTATTTTTCTATACCCAATTAGTTTGAAATTTTAAGAATTAATTAAGTAAATTATTTGAAGAGTAGATTATATTTTTGGTTATTCTAATTTTTCCCTAATGTATATGTATATGTATAAATAAAATTACATATATTGGAAAATTTTGGTAGAATTTGTAAAGGATGTTTTTATAAAAGAATTTTGGAGAAATTGGTATTTTAATTAGCTAGTGGTATTTAATTTTAAGTTGGAAAATATCTAGCAAATTGGTTATTTAATTTAATTGTGTGTTAGGACTAAATTGAAAATTTATTTTGAAATAAGGATTAAAAGTATAATTTTATTTTTATGGGATTCTAATGGAAATTTGTGAGTTTGGTATTTTTGTAAATGTTTATGTCGACAAGGGTATTTTTGTAACTGTGTATTTTCAATAATTCTAATTTTGATCCAAATTAAATAGTTAGGGGCTTAATTGAAAGGCCGAAGGAAAGTTTAGGGGTTAAATTGGAATTATTCTGGATGAAATTGTAAGTAATTAAGAAAGTTGAGGGACCAAATTGTGATAAGGAAAAGTTCAGGGGCCTGATGTGGATATGGAAGGAAAAAGAAAGAAAGAAAAAAAGAAGAAGAGGAAGAGAGAGAAGTTGGGCACTGGGAGAGAGAGAGAGTGAGAGAAGGCGGCGGCGTCCATCTGGGCGATGCCGGGTTGGCGTCGGCCATGAGCGCAATGACAGCCCAACTATTTACGGCGGTCAAGTGCGCAAGGAGACAATGGCTTCTAAGCGATTTTCCGACCGATCCCGTGGCCTTGTCACCGCTTCCTAGAGCGATCGGCTCCTCAAGGGCTCTTCCGGCAAAGAAGTGGCGACGCCTGGGGTGGCCGGAGTTGTAAGATCCGGCAAAGTGAAGTTTGAGGGGCAGCCGACGTTTTTGGGTTTTTCCGGCGAGCTCCGGCGAGCTATGGACGATCGGAGGGCATATCCCGACTCTCCTCAGCTCAAGCTTCGCAATGGCACCGGTTTCATGGCGATCAGACTCCGTTTGTGAATCCACAGCCGAGATCGTCCGCAAATCTCTCCGGATGATCGAGTGTCAGATCGGAAAATCGGAAGTGGGGATCGTCGTCAGCGCATCATTTTGAGTTCGATGGTGAGTTCGGATCGTCGATCGGACTCCGGCGTCTGGAGGCGAGTTGACCGAGCGACCGAGCGTCTCGGTAATTTTCTCTGGCCTGAAATTTTGGAAATTCTTGGTTTAATTGTGTGTCTATTGGTTTATATTGAGTATTAGATGATATTTGTGAGTCAAAAATAATTGTCTATCAGATTGCCTGCCTCGTGTTTTGTATTGTGTGATGGAGTCGGGAAAATAGTGAAGTTTGGGGACCTGACTCCCTTTGTTTGAATTCTTGGATAATTGAAGTGTTTTTCTGGGGAATAAATGTCCGTGTTGTAGGGGAGGTGCTGCCGAATTTTCGGTAGGATTTACCCGAGTCGGGATTCTTAGACAGTCAGTCCTAGGAGTCTAGACCTAGGATTAATGATCGATTGTTTCAGCATTTTAATAAATTATTTTTCATGATTAGATGATCTGTCTGTTCGGCTCGCTCCAATCGAGGCACCGGAGCAGAGCTAGGAGGTCACCTAATTCTATGAGTTAAAGTCATTTAATCATTGCACTATTGCTAATCTGATTTTAATATGCTATTTTAGAATTTATGCTTGATATGATTGTTAGTATCGCAATATAAATGATTTCACTTGATTATTAATTATTGAAATAATATAAATATCATTATTAGTAATGTTATAATAATACAAACGTTATTATTTTCCCTCACGAATTGCACGTTGCTTTACCCGAAATGTTTAATCTTTACTTCGATATGTGTTGGATGGTTTCATTAGGCAATGATATTTATTAAATGTGATGATTTCGATTTGGGGATGTGGCTTTCGTAGAACATGCCACCTGATGGGTTACATCAGGACCGTGTGTGCACCGGTAATGATCATGGACGGGTAATAAGATTATTATGAGTTTTGCCCTGGTCGAGCATGGCTCTCTAGGCTAATTTGAGTGAGATGCTGGAGTAAAGGACCCTGGTTGAGCTTGCTCTCTGGGAGCCGGCTTAGTTGGAAATCAAGTGTTCAGGCTGGAGGTAAGGTCCTTGATCGAGCTTTCCTCTCTGGGCGCCAGTCCTGTTGGAATGAGAGAGTTGAAATATAAGTGACCAGGCTGGAGGTAAGGTCCCTGATCGAGCTTTGCTCTCTGGGCGCCAGTCCTGTTGGAATGAGAGAGTTGAAATATAAGTGACCAGGCTGGAGGTAAGGTCCCTGATCAAGCTTTGCTCTCTAGGCGCCAGTCTTATTGGAATGAGAGAGTTGAGATATAAGTGACCAGGCTGGAGGTAAGGTCCCTGATCGAGCTTGCTCTCTGGGCGCCAGTCCTGTTAGAATGAGAGAGTTGAAATATTAGAGGTGAGCTTAGTCGAGACATAAGTTTTGAAATTGATCGAGATGTTGATTTAGGATTAGGGTTCTACTGAAGTACTCCTTCCCGTTGCGTGTGGAATAATTTTTGTTCAAGCATGGCATGATACATATGTTTTAACATGACACGTATGGTTTGCGTGATTTATTAATTATTTTAAAATTAAATGAATGTGATATTGAGATGTTTGAAACTGTTTTAGATATATGATTTTAGCTCACTCTCGAGACTGACAGTTTCCATTTACTGTTTTTCAGATTCGTGACTGTTAATCTTCCCTCGACTCTTACTCAGTAACCTGACTTCTTCATCATCGGGTGGTGTTTGATTTGGTATGTCAAATTGTAAAAATCTTAGATTCTCCGCAGTAGTAATAGTAGATGTATTAGTTGTAAATTTTCTGAGTTTCAGGTCTCGCCTAGTTCTTCTGGCAGACCAATTTAATTGTGTAAAATTTAATGTTACTGTAATTTGTGGCGTTAATAATAGTAAAAGTTGAGATGAGATTTGTTTGAGTTGTGAGTGTCAGGCTTACTACGGGATTCGGTGGCCTTACGCCTACCCATTCCCTAGTGCCGGTCACGGGCCCTCGGGTGGGGTTGTGACATATATAAAGGGGCACAAGAAATGAATAAAAAGAGAACATAGGCAGGATTTCTGATCCGATAAGGAAATAAATCATAAGTTCTTTGTTCTCTTCCATACAATTATGCATAAGGATCAAATAGAAATGTTATAAACACATGGGTAGACAAAGAACGCAAAAGAAATGAAGGACGTGAGCGATAAGTCTATGATCGCTAATACGAGTCTTAATAAGCCTGTAGAGTTCTTGAAAGAATCGATAACTTGATTTTTCATAAGGTAGAAAGCTAAAATAATATGCTCACTAGCCTCTAGTATTCGACTACATGTGGTTTTTATAGTGCGATAGCCCTTATTCCATAAGAAGAAGAAACTAGAAGCTAAATGTGAATAAATAAATACAGAAAGATGAATTAAACTATAGTCATACCAAGAACTAAAGAGGAGTTGACTGGTCAACAACTCCTATAGTCCTAAATTTTAAGAGCCAACTTAACAAAAACAAGGGAGAGTTCGCGTGCGCCTGCATAATAACACTTTGACCCAAATTACTTCATTATATGCATCCTAAACATCAAAATTATTGTATTCTAGCTTTTATTATGCTTGGATCAATCGAAAATAACATGATTTCTCCCTAACATACGTGAATTTACATCTCGTCCTGCTTTATTATCAAGTAAGCCCCAATGCCACCGATCCAACTTGTCAATTGCATTCCCATGATTCCTTATGCCAATCCTTGTGGTATTAGGAATCCTTATTCCTCTAGGAACAAGGAATGATGGAGATCCCAATGAACAAATTATTTATCAGAATATTTGGGTATGCCTCGATACTCATAGTTCCCTCATTCCTCCAAGAGTTTCATCTGAAATCATACGGAGAATGATATCAATACTGGATTAACTAATATTATTTCTTTCAAAAGATTCATGCGTGATCATTCAGAGAATGATATCAATACTCGATTAACTAATTTTCTTTCTTTACATTTTTCCAAGCGTTGGATCAGTATCTATGATTGCCGATTCCACGTGCTTTCACTAAACAGTCGTATTTATGCTTCCCAAATAAAACCAAACCATCATACTAGATTAAGAGGAACAAAAGAAACAAACAAAATGAGAACATAAGTAGGACTTGGATCCGGTGAGGAAAAGAATAAAAAATTATTTGTTCTCTTCTATACAACTATGCATAAGGATCAAACTAGAATTGTTATAAACACAAAGGTAGAAAAAGAACACAAAAGAATGGAAGTATGTGAGTGATAAGTCTGTGTTCACTAGTGCGAGTTTTGACAATTCCGTAAAGTTCTTTAAAGAATTGATAATTGTATTTCGTGCAAGGTAGAAAATTGAAATAATATACTCACTAGCCTAAGTATTTGGTTGCATGTGGTTCTTATCATTCTTTATTTCCTCTAAAATATTCATTTGTGATCATTCAGAGAATGATATCAATACTCTATCATTCAAAGATTGATATCAATACTTGATGAAAAGAATGGAAAGACGTGAGCGATAAGTCTATCCTCGCTAGTGCGAGTGTTGTATGTCCGCAAAATTCTTGAAAGAATCTATTACTTGATTTTCTACAAGCTAGAAAATTGAAATATTATGCTCATTAGCCTTAAGTATTCGGTTGCATGTGGTTTTTGTAGTGCGAAAGCCCACATTCTATAAAAAGAAGAACTTGGAAGCTAAAAATGAATAAATAAATGAAGAAAGATGAATAAACTAAATTCAAATCAAGAACTAATAAGGAGTTGATTGGTCAACAACCCTCAAAGTTCCAATTTTTAAGAGCCAATGTAAGAAAAATAAGAAGAAATTCACATGGCCCTACCTAATAACACTCTGAACCAAATTACTTCATTATATGCATTCCAAACATCAAAATGCTCGTATTCCAATTTGTATTATACTTGGATTAGTTGAAAACAACATGATTTCTCCCTTACACGAGTGGATTTACATCTGGTCCAAGATGATCATCAAGTTAATCCCCAATGTCACCATTCATTTGTCAATTGCATTCCCATGATTACTTATGCTAATCCTTGTGTCATCAAGTGCGCTCGTGCCTAGAGGAACAATGAATGATGGAAATCCCATTGGTCAAAATCTTGAATCAGAATATCTAGGCGTGTCTCGATTCTCGTCATTCTCTATTTCCTCCAAAATATTAATTTGTGATCATTCGGAGTGTTTATTCATCTTTCTTTATTTACTTATTCATATTTAGTTTCTAGTTTCTCCTTATTATGGAATTAGGGCTTCGGCACTATAAAAACCACATACAACCTAATATTTAAGCTTAGTGAGCATATTATTTCAGTTTTCTACCTTACGGGAAATCAAGTTATTGGATCTTTCAAGAACTTTGTGGACTTAGGAAGACTCGCACCAGCGAACCTAGACTTATCACTCATGTCCTTTGTTTGTTTTATGTTCTTTGTTTACCGTTGTATTAAAATCAATTCAATTTAATACTTATGCTTAGCCATGGAAGTGAATAAAGAACTTTCGATTTCTTTCCTTAATAGATACAAAATCCTACCTAGGTTCTCAAATGTTTATTTCTTTTGTTCGTCTATTTCTAATATATGTCTAGTATGATGGTTTGGTTTTATTTGGCGAGCATAAACATGAATGTTGAGTTAAAGCGTGTAGAAGGGGCAACCTGATGCGAATCCAATAAGAATATTTAAAGTCTACGAATTGCATGAGACTTTATGTTTGACAAGATTATTTGGAAGACATCAATTTGCCTTATTTAGGCAATTTAATGCAATTCCAATATTAGATGCCTTAGTGGAAGATCAAATTTTGAAAGAAGATACAGATATACAAGATTGGCGGATTTGGGGGGTGACATATGGGTAAATGTAAGTAAATATCAAAGCCCAAGCTTGGCCGAGCCTTGCATGACCATTTGGGCTTGTATTTAGGCTTAAGCAAGCCATGATACACTTTAGACTTGAGAAGGAAGGGGACATACGAATTTTCCAAAAAACGAAGCTCTAAGAGGTTCCACTTTAGTGCTTCCTTGACCTAACCGAACATCTACACCAAAGAGGAAATAATCGACATCCCTTATATTTATATTTAGGAATATATCTTAATTGATTAGGATTAACTAAATCAATCAAGCTTCCTATTTTGTTATTGTGGACGTCTTTTATTATATCCTTTTAGAATAGACTTGTATTAATTAAGCATAGTTCCTTATTTTATTATTTAGGAAAACTTCTATTTAGGATATACTTTAATTTATTCCTAATTTGTTTATTTCCTTTATGCAAATAGGAAATTAAGTTATGTCTTTATCTATTTAAACCCTATCTAGCCGAATGGCACAAGAGATTGATCATTGTTGAAATAAAATTATTGTGAGATTATTCTTACTTAGTTTTTTTTTAGAACTTTTCAACTTGATCAAGAACTTGTTCTTGCAGTGTTCGTGTTGAGTTATCATTCACCTTCTACCATTTCTTGAGTGTAGTGTCAACCATTATTCTTAAACTAAGTTTGAGATATGAGTTATATTTTGGTCAAGGTTCATCAAAGATCGGATTTAGCTTTATTGGGAATATTTTTTCCAATTTTGCATGTTGGGTCTTGTCATAGGTTGCCAAGGTTCACATCACAACTATAGGCACCGATCCAATGCTTGGACAAATGCAAAGAAAGAGAATTAGTTGATGGAGTATTGATATCATTCTCCGAATGATCCTAGACAATTCTTTTGGAGGAAAGAAGGAACACCGAGAATCGAGGCTTGCCCAAATATGGATTACCTAGGTCAAGGGGAGGAAAAGATTCTATTTTTGTTATTGTTGACAGATTTAGTAAAATGGCACATTTTATACCATGCCACAAGACAGATGATGCAACTCAAATTGCGGGGTTGTTCTTTAGAGAAATTGTAAGATTGCATGGAGTTCTAAGGACAACTGTTAGTGATAGAGATGTCAAGTTCCTTAGCCACTTTTGGAAGACACTTTGGATCAAGTTGGGAATAAAGCTTTTATTCTCAACAACTTTTCATCCATAAATGGATGGACGAATGGAGGTGGTTAATAGGACTTTCTCACAACTATTGAGGGCAATAATTCAAAGAAATTTGAAGAATTGGGAAGAATGCTTGCCACATGTTGACTTTACATAAAATAGGAGTATTCATGCTACAATAAATTATTTACCTTTTGAGGTTGTATATGGGTTCAATCCATTAATTCCTATGGATTTACTGCCATTACCCATTGATAAGGCTAATTTTGAAGGCAAGCAAAAAGCTGAATTTATTAAAAGCTTACATGAGAAGGTGCATGCTCAAATAAAGAAAAGAAATCAACAATATGGAAAGCAACACAACAAGGGGAGAAAGAAAGTTGTATTTGAGCCAGGTGATTGGGCTTGGGTGCATTTGAGGAAGGAAAGATTTCCAAGCCAAAGGAAGTCTAAGTTAATGCCAAGAGGGGATGAGCAATTCCAAGTCCTTGAAAGAATTAATTATAATGCCTACACGCTAGCTTTTCTAAGGGAGTATGGCAATGTGAGTGCTTCTTTTAATGTTGCTGATCTTTCTTTATTTGATGTAGGTGATGAAGTTGACAATGAGGCTGATTCAAGGATGAACCCTTACGAGGAAAACTGCTTTCAAAATAAAACATAGATTATATGAGTGGTTAGTCATACCGTTTGATTTAACTAATGCTCCAAGTACTTTTATGCGATTGATGAATCATGTTTTGTGCGCTTTCAGTGGAAAGTTTGTAGTATTTTATTTTGATGATATTCTTGTGTATAGAAAATCTTTAGATGAGCATATAATACACTTAAAGCTTGTTTTGATGTGTTAAGGTAAGAAACATTATATGCTAATCTTAAGAAATGCACTTTATACTTTTCTTAGATATATCTTTAATGACAAGGGAATTCATGTTGACCAGGAAAAAGTAAAAGTAATTAGAGAGTGGTCGAAACCTACTAGTGTGCATGATGTTAGGAGTTTTCACGGTCTTGCTAGCTTTTATACGAGATTCATTAAGGATTTCTCTATAATCGCTGCACCTTTAACTGAATGCATTAAAAAGAATGTGGGTTTGAAATGGGGAAAAGAACAAGATGATGCTTTTAACTTGCTAAAGATAAACTTAGTTCAGCAACTTTACTTTCTTTGCCTGACTTTACTGAAACCTTTGAGGTTGAGTGTGATGCAAGTGGAATAGGTATTGGTGGAGTCTTGATGCAAGAAGGAAGACTAGTTGCATTCTTTAGTGAGAAGCTAAGTTGGAGCAAGTCTAAACTACCCAAATTATGACAAAGAGTTTTAGAGACATAGCAACATTATCTCTGGTATAAGGAATTCATTATACACACCGACTACGGGTCTTTGAAATATCTCAAACGACTAGGAAAGCTAGCCGTAGGCATATGCTAAATGGGTGGAATTTATTGAATCCTTTCCATACATCATCAAGTGCAGACAAGGTAAAGAGAATGTCGTTACCGATGCTCTATCTAGAAGGTATGCTCTAATTTCTACACTTGATGCAAAATTATTGGGTTTTGAGTTCATTAAGGAATTATATAATTCATACCATGATTCTGCTAATGTATATGGGGCATATGTGAGAGAGGAGGTTTTGACTAGTTCTATAGACATGATGGTTTTCTTTTAAAAAAAAAACAAGTTGTGTGTGCCTCAATCTTCTTTAAGAGAGTTGCTTGTGAGGGAGGCATCTTGGTGTGAGAAAGACTTTAGATGTTTTAAATAATCATTTCTTTTGGCCACAAATGAAAAGAGATGTTGAAAAAATATGTGAGAACTCTGTATATTATAATGGTTTGGTTTTATTTAGGAAGCATAAACACGGACATTGAGTGAAAGCGTATCGAAGTGGCAATCATAGGCCCCGATTTAATGCTTGGAAAATGTGGAGAAAGAAAATTAGGTGATCAAGTATTAATCTCATTCTTCGAATAAAATTTGGGACTATTAAGAGTTCTTGACTAATCAACTCCACTCTAGTCCTTGATTTGATATTAGTTTATTTATCTTTCTTAATTTATATATTCATATTTAGCTTCTAATTTTTTCTTCTTATGGATTCAAGGCTTCCGCATTCTGAAGATCGCATGCAACTAAATATTTGAGGCTAGTGATTTGATCCTTATGCTTAGCTATGTATTTGTCCAAGCATTGGATCAATGCCTATAATTGTCGCTTCCATGCACTTTCACTCAACAGTCGTGTGTATGCTCCCCAAATAAAACCAAACCATCATTACTAGATAGAGATTAGAAAGAAAATATAAAAGAGACAAACAAAATGAGAACATAGGTAGGATTTTTGATTCGATAAAGAAAAAAATCACAAGTTCTTCGTTCTCTTTGATGCGACTAAGTGTAAGGATCAAATCGAATTGATTTAAACATAAGGGTAGACAAACAACACAAAAGAAAGGAAGGATGTGGGCCATAAGTCTATGCTTGTTAAGAAAGAAAATTTGTTGATCAAGTATTAATATAATTCCTTGAATGATCGCACATGAATCTTTTGGAGGAAATAGGGAATGACGGGAATCGAGGCACACCCAAATATTCCAATTCAAGATTTCCACCATTGGGATCTCCATCATTCCTTTTTCCTCAAGGCACGTGGACTCTTGATGACAGAAGGACTGGCATAAAAAATCATGGGAATGCAATTGACAAGCTTGACCGATGGCATTGGAGCTTAGCTTGATGATCAGGTAGGACGAGACAGAAATTCCACCCATGTAAGGGAGAAATCATGTTGCTTTCTATTAATCCAAGCGGGAATGAGCACATTTTGATGTGTGGAAGGCATATAATGAAGTAAATTGGGACGTAGAGTTATTCAGTATGCCCACTCATATTGGTTTCATTAAGGAATCGTAGGAACACAATTGACAAGCTTGACCGATGGTATTGGGGCATGATTTAATGGTCAAGCAGCACAAGATGCAAATCCATGAGCTTAAGGAGAAATCATATTACTTTCGATTAACACTAGTGGGAATACGTGTGTTTTGATGCTGGGGAGGGATATAATGAAGCACACTAGGGTAAAGTATTATTAAGTATGCCCACGTGAACTTTACCTTATTTTCATGGAGTCATGGGAACATAATTGACAAGGTCTATCAGTGGCATTGTAGCATGACTTGATGATCAAGCAAGATGAGTCACAAGTCCACGAGCCTGATGAAGAAATCATATTGCTTTCAATTAATCCAAGTGGGAATGCACACATTTTGATGTTTAGGACATACATAATGAACTAATTTGGGCCGGAGTGTTATTAGGTATGCCCACGCGAATGTCACCCTTGTGTTTGTTAAGTTGGCTCATAAAATTTCGGACTACGAGAGTTGTTGGCCAGTCAACCCCTCTGTAGTTCTTAATTTGACTTTAGTTTATTCATTTATTTATTTATATTTAGCTTCTAGTTTCTTCTTCTTATGGAATGAGGGCTTTCGCACTATAAAAAGTCCAAGTGAGATTGGTCTTAATCAAAACAATAGGCCTCAAGATACACTTATCACCTTAATCCAACATATGGAGGCATGACTAAGACAAGATAAGCCCAAGATAATCAAATCAAGCTATTTGGAATCCAATACTAAAGAATGGGCTGCATATCACATGTTACATAAGCCTAATTGTCATGTTTATTATATGGGCTTGGGTTGGACGAATTTTAGGAGTTTTTGTTCATTTAAAGAAGTCTTTCAATAGTTAGGAGTGTTGTTTTAAGTTATCCTTTTGCTTTAGGAGTTCTATTTCTAGTCTTATTGTTATTTGCTTCCTTATCATTGTAGAATTAGATTTTTTTAAGGCCTATATAATCTAGTACGAATTTCTATATAAAGATTGGTTGTGTGTTGATTATTTTGGAGTTAATTTTCTTCTTTTCTTTTTTATGAACTCGGTGAATTTATCAAGTGAAGGCTTGATATTTTACAAACTTAGTTTAATCTATATATTTATTTATGTTAAACATCCTTTAATTCTTTATAATTAAGGTTCTTAAGTATAAGTTATTTAAGTGTCTTGTTGGTAGTAGAGTTTCTTTGCTTGATTAGATGAACGATCCTTGTTGAAGACATCAATATTGAATATGGGTTTGGCAAAAGTTAGCCACGTTCGTATCAGAAAGCCTGTATTCCATAAGAAGAAGAAACTAGATGACAAATATGAATAAATAAATAAAGAAAGATGAAATAGCTAAAGTCATTTCAAGTACGAGAGAGGAGTTGACTAGTCAATAACACTTGTAGTCCCAAATTTTGTGAGCTAGCTTAATGAAAACAAGGGGAAATTCGTGTGGGCCTATCTAATAACCCTCCTAACCTAAATTACTTCATTATATGCATCGCAAACATCACAACGCTTGCATTGCCACTTGTATAATGCTTCGATTAATTTAAAACAACATGATTTCTCCCTTACACTTGTGGATTTATGGCTTGTCTTGCTTGTTCATCAAGCTAAGCCCTAATGCCACCGGTCAAGCTTGTCAATTGTGTTGCCATAGTTCTTTATACTTCCTTATGTCATTAGGGGTGATACTAGCATAATGAATCCTACTCCAACAATGAGTCTTCATGATGCAAAATCTACTAGCTCAAGGAATCCTAATCCAATGAGGAGTCCTGACTCAACTAGGAATCCTAATCTTGCAAGAAGTCCTGATGATATTAGGAGTTCAAGCAACGAAAGGAATCCTAATTCAACTGTGAGTTCTATTTCTATTTAAATTACAAGTCAATGAGTTTATCCAAGACATTTGCACTAAGGACATATCATGATACAAACCAAACTAGCACAACGAATCCTACTCCAACAAGGAGTCTTGATGATGCAAATCCTACTAGCTCAAGGAATCTAAATCCAACAAGGAGTCCTAACTCAACTAGAAATTATAATCTAGCAAGAAGTCCTGATGATATTAGGAATTCAAGCAACGAAAGGAATCCTAATTCAACTGGCAGTCCTAGCCCAATTCAAATTACAAGTCAATAAGCTTATCCAAGACATTTGGGCTAATGACATATCAAGGCTTGAAGAATTGGATTTAAGTTCAGGGCTCATTAATCTAATTTAGTTTATTAGGCTTGAATGAGTCTAACTGGGCTTAAAAATACCAAAGAAGCTGAATTGGAGCATATGAAGACTTTGGGCCTAACTTGGCTTATGTTGTGAGGCCCATCTATATGACTTACATAAATTAGGGTCTTATGGCTTATTTTGGGCGGCCATACATGTATTTTAACCTAATTAGGACTTTCTTTTACTTATCTATTTTTATTAGGAAGGTCATCTTTATCCTAAATGAGATGTAAATCCTTATTGGTTAAGATTTAGAGTTTTCTAAGGCCTGTAAAAGGCTAGTACAAAATCTGATTTAATGAATTAAAAAGTTTAAGTTGAATTTGAATGATAATTTTTTATTAAACTTTAAAGCTATTTGCTTTGTCTTTGTGTTCTTGTGTAGAATGCATGCTTAAGAAACATTATGATAGAAACCTCACAAAGAAAAGTGAGACTCAATGCTTAATGAGATTCTTTTGCCAAGGACTGTTCTAAATTAGATTATTAAATAAAATAGAAACATAAACAAAATAACATACCTTGACCCAAATGCTTATGCAAACATGAACCAATATTATTAAAACCTTGACCTATTACTTATAATGAATTAAGAACCAATGTTATTAAAATGCTTGACCCAATATTTATAATCCGCATGAACCAAAAGTTTTCTAAATTCTAAGTATTGATCATCTTCCTAAGAAATTTGTTTCTTAACCTTTCTTAGGGTTAACCGAATTGGTTCTTAGGGTTTTCATATTAATATGTTGGGGGTCCACAATTCAAAAAGGGTTCTCAAACTTATTCATGGAGGTTCCATTTTACATCAAGGCTTGAAAAATAGGATTTAAGTTCAAGGCTCATTAATCTAATTCAATTTATTGGGCTTGAAAGAATCTAATCGACTTAAGAAGACCAAAGAAGCTGAATTGGAGTATTTAAAGACTTTGGGCCAAACTTGGCTTACGTTGTAAGACCCATCTATATGAATTTTGTCAATTAGAGTTTCATGGCTTATTATGGGCAGCCACACATGTATTTTAACCTAATTAGGACTTTGTTTAAGTTATCTCTTTTAGTTAAGAAGGTTATCTTTATACTATATATGATGTAAATCCTTACTAGTTAAGATTTAGGGTATTCTAAGGCCTATATAAGACTAGTACGAGTTTTGATGTAAAGTTGAAGTTGAATTTGAATGATAATTAGTTATTAAACATTAAAGTTGTGTGCTTTGTCTTTGTGTTTTTATATAGAATGCATGCTTAAAAGACATTCAAGTAGATTAATCATCTTCTTATAGAGTGTTTCGAAATTGGGATTTAGGCACAAGTTTTTTAAATTCTAATTCTTAATCATCTTTCTAAGAAATCTATTTTCTAACCTTTCTTAGGGGTTGAACAAAATTGGTTCTTGGGGATTACATGTTAATGTGGTGGGGCTCTACAATTTAAAAGAGGTTCTCAAGCTTATTCATGGAGGTTCTATATCAAGGAGTCCTCGTGCCTAGAGGAACAAGGAAAGATGGAGATCCTAATGATGCAAATCTTGAATTGTAATATTTGGGCGAGCCTTGATTCTTAGCGTTCCCTCTTTCCTCCAAAAGATTCATATACTATCATTCGAATAATGATATTAATACCCGATCAACTAATTTTCTTTCTTCACATTTGTCTAAGCATTGCCTAGGTGCATATGTTTGTTGCTTCTACACTCTTTAAGTCAACATTCGTGTTTATGCTCGCCAAATAAAACTAAACCATCATACTAGACATAGATTAGAAAGTGAGAAATAAAAGAAACGAACGAATGAGAACATATCTAGGATTTCATATTCAATAAGAAAATAAATTGCCATTTCTTTATTCTCCTCCATGGCTAAGCATATGGATCAAATCGAATTGATTTAGACAAAGAACACAAATGAAAGGAAGGACGTGAGCAACAAGTCTAAGTTCGCTAGTGCGAGTCTTCGTAATCCCCAAAGTCTTGAAAAAGTCATAACTCAATTCTTTTTAAGGTAAAAAATAAAAATAATATGCTCATTAGCCTCGAATATTCGTTGCATGCGGTTTTCATAGTGCGGCAAATCATTCTATAAGAAAAAACTAGAAGAAAAATATGAATAAATAAATAAATAAAGATGAATAGACTAAACTCAAATCAAGAACCGGAGAGGATTTGACGAGCCAACAACTCTTACAGTCTCAAATTTTATGAGTCACCTTAACGAAAAAATGAGAAATTCACATGGGCCTGTCTAATTACACTCCTAACAAATTACTTCATTATATGTATTCAAACATAAAAATATGTACACATTCATACTTGTTTTAATCAAAAGCAACATGATTTCAAACATGGGTGGATTTACATCTCATGTTGCTTGATCACCAAGTCACAACCCAATGCCATCAGTCAAGCTTATCAATTATTTTCCTATAATTCCTTATGAGCATATGGGGAAACTTACGTGGGCGTTCCTAATAATAGCTCGGCCCAATGTACTTCATTATATGCCTCCCAAATATCAAAATGCGCCGATTCCTGCTTGGACAAATGTGAGAAAAGAAAATTAGTTGATTGAGTATTGATGTCAATCTCTGAATGACCTCGGATGAATCTTTTCGAGGAAAGAGGGAATGCTGAGAATGGAGGCACTCCTAAATATTCTAATTCAAGATTTGCACTATTGGGATCTCCATCATTCCTTGATCCTTTAGGAATGAGGACTCCTGATGATACAAAGATTGGCATAAGGAATCTTAGCAACACAATTGATAGGCTTGACTGGTGGCTTTGGGGCTTAGCTTGATGATCAAGCAAGATAAGACATAAATCCACAAGCATAAGGGACAAATCATGTTACTTTTTTATTAATTTAAGCATAATATAAGCAAGAATACGAGCATTTTGAAGTTTAAGATGTACATAATGAAGTAATTCGGGTCTGAGCATTATTGCGTAGGCCCACGCGAATTTCCTATTATTTTTGTTAAGCTGGCTCATAAAATTTGGGACTACTACAGTTCTTGACTAGTCAACTCTTCTCTAGTTCTTAATTTGACATTAGTTTATTTATCTTTCTTAATTTATATATTCATATTTAGCTTCTAGTTTTTTCTTCTTGTGGAATGAGGGCTTTCACATTATGAAGTTAACATGCAACTGAATATTTGAGGGTAGTGACTTGATCCTTACACTTAGCTGTTTGGAAGAGAATAGAGAACTTGCAATTTCTTTCCTTATCGGACCTGAAATCCTACTTATGTTCTCATTTTGTTTGTTTCTTTTTTCCCTTTCTTTCTAATCTATGTCTATTATGATGGTTTGGTTTTATTTAGGAAGCATAAACACAAGTGTTGAGTGAAAGTGCATGGAAGTGATAATAATAAGCACTGATCCAATGCTTGAACAAATGCGAAGAAATAAAATTAGTTGATCGGGTATTGATATCATTCTCCAAATGATCGTGGATGAATCTTTTGGAGGAAAGAGGGAACGCTAAGAATTGAAGCGCACCCAAATATTCTAATTCAGGGTTTGCAGCATTGGGGTCTCCATCATTCCTTGTTCCTCTATGCATGAGGACTCTTGATGACCTAAGGATTGGCAGAAGGAATCATGGCAACACAATTGATAAGCTTAACCGGTAGCTAGCTTAGGCCAAAATATTCATAAGGAAAAGGGGGGGACGAATCTCCTTGAAGAGGAACCAAAAGAAGGTGCCTAAGTTGTGTTGCTTGACCTAAAAGTGCGCCAACTTCAAAGAGGATACAATGGGGTAGCTGCATATCTTGTTATTTAGGAATAAATCTTCATCCATTTAGTCATGTCTCTATTGATTATGATTAACTAAATCAATTAGTCTTCTTATTTTATTATCTTGGAAGTCTTTTATTATTTCGTTTTAGAATAAGTTCTTTATTACTTCCTAATTAGGCATAGTTCCTCATTTTGTTTATATAGGAAAACTTCTATTTAGCATATACTTTAGTTAATTCCTATTTAATTTATTTTCTTTATGCAAATAAGAAATTAAGGTAATATCTTTGTCTATTTAAATCATATGTAGCCGAATGGCACAAATTAATGAATATTTTGAGTTAAACATATTTGTGAGAATTATTCTTGCTTGGTTCTTTGGAAGAATTTTGAAATTATCAAGAACTTGTTCTTGTGTCGTTGAACTTCGACTCATCACTCGCCTTCTACCTTTCTTGAGTGTGGCGTCAACAATCTTTCTTATACCAAGGTTCAAGATACAATTTATCTTTGGGTCAAGGTTATCAAAGTTCAGATTTAGCTTTCTTGGGAATCTTATTCTAATTCTGCGTGTTGGGTCTTTGCACAAATTGCCAAGGTTCACCTCAAGCTTGACTTACCTGGTGAGTATAATGTAAGTGCTTCTTTTAATGTCGCTGATTTATCTCCTTTAGATATAGGTGAAGATTCAAGGACGAACCCTTTTGAGGAGGGAGGGAATAGTTTGAATCCCAATACCAAGCTTCAAGGTCAAGTCATGATCCAAGCACAAGCATAGCGCTGAAGCTTACACCAAGCTCAAGGGATCCTTTATACATTCAAGGTAGGCCAATTACAAGATCAAAGGCCAAACACATGAAGGAAGCTCTTAATGGACTCATTCAAGAGATTTGGGCCAATGATATATTAACCCATGGAGAGTTATAATTAATTAAGGCTCCTAGCCTTATTAATTTGATTCAATATGACAGGCTTAATGAAACCAAGCATGGCTGGATATGTGTGCACAAGGGGGAGAGCTTAATACTTGAAGAGGAAATAAGGGAAGCACCACTTTAGCTTCCTATTAGCTAAAGAGACATGCTAAATCAAATAAGAAGCATGGGAGCACATTTTAGCTTCCTCTTTTGCCAAATTGGAGTGCCCTTCATTAAGAAATAAGGAGGCAACCACGCACTTCATTGTTTGGGAAGTTTTGCTTGATTTTTTAGTCAATTCTTATTTAGTAAAGATTGACTATTCCTTATTCTATTATTTAGAAAAATCTTATTTAGCATATCTGTTAGATGATTCCTAATTAGTTTATTTCCTTTTATGCTATTTAGGAATTAGATTTATTTATTTTACTATATAAACTAAGTGTAATCATATTATTGCGGGTTAATGAATATTTTGAGTTAAACATATTTGTGAGAATTATTCTTGCTTGGTTCTTTGGAAGAACTTCAAACTTATCAAGAACTTCTTCTTGTAGCATTCAATATCGACTTATCACTCACCTTCTACCTTTCTTGAGGTGTGGCGTCAATAATTTTTCTTATATCAAGGTTCAAGATATAAGTTATCTTTGGGTAAAGATTATCAAAGTTCAGATTTAGCTTTGTTGGGATCTTATTCCAATTCTACATGTTGGGTCTTGTCACAAGTTGCCAAGGTTCACATCGCCGGTGAACTTGTTAATTGTGTTTCCATGATTCCTTACACCAATCCTTATGTCATCAATAGTCCTCATGCATAGAGGAATAAGGAATATGGAGATCCTAATGATGCATATCCTGAATCAAAATATTTAGGAGTGCCTCGATTATCGTCATTCCCTCTTTCCTCTAAAAGATTTATCCATGATCATTTTGACAATGAATCAACTAATTTTCCTTCTTCGCATTCGTCCAAGCATTGGATTGGTTCCTATGATTGCCACTTCCAGGTGTTATCACTTAATACCATGTCTATGCTCCCCAAATAAAACCAAACCATCATACTAGGTAGAGATTAAAAAGAAAAACATAAAAGAAACAAACAAAGTCAGAACATAGGTAGGGTTTTCGATCTGATAAGGAAAAGTATTACAAGTTCTTTGTTCTCTTCTATACAGCTAAGCGTAAGGATCAAATCAAATTGATTTAAACATAAGGTAGACAAAGAACACAAAAAAAGGAAGGACGTGAGCAGTAAGTCTATTTTCACTAGCACGAGTGTTTATAAGTCCATAAGGTTCTTGAAAGAAGCTTTTAATGAACCTCCAAGAATATAACCCACGAACTCTAATCCTTATGAACTCATGAATCACTAACTTGAAAACCTAAAGAACAACTTGAAATCAAACCTGAGGATCATCTAATCAGATTGTAAGATGATCAAGAATTAGAACCTAAGGAAAACTATGTCCTTTAAACCCCAATCCTAAGTGCACCACAAGGATAGATCAACTCCTTGATAAGTAAGTTTTGCAAGAACATAAGATACAAGCAATTTTGGCTTGAAAGAAAGTAAAAACTTTAATTAATCATAATTTGAAAAAGGCAAACGAATTTGACATGTATTAAAGACATATCCAAAGTCCTAAGAAGAATTGAACTCTTACTTTACTAATTTGATCTAATCTGAGATTCCTTACAAGTTTAGGAAACTCTAACATCTAACCTAGTAGGATACTAAGAGCTAAACATAGCCTTCATAAACTTAGGTCTGAAGAACATTAAAAAAAGTCAATTTAGCCTTCATAAACTTGGACTTTAAGAACATTAAACAAAGCCCATTCTTTATGAATTTTATTTGTGCCGAATTTATTGGACTTCCATTGTTAGTCCACTCTTGCATATACCTATTTAAGGACTCTTGAAGCTTCTTGGCCCTTGACCTTGTAGTTGGACCTTGTAGCAAACTTAATGGACTCAGATCAACAATATTAAATGGGCCACTCACATTATACTTACCTTGTAAATCAATTTTGTAAGCATTGTCATTGATCCTCTCAAGTACTTGAAACAGTCCATCATCCCTTGGACTTAGCTTTGACTTTCATTTATTTGGGAACCTTTCCTTGCGAAATGCACCCAAATGTCACCATGCGAATTATCCCCTGTTTAAGGACTCTTGATGATATAAGGATTGACCCATGCGAATTATCCCCTGTTTTCATTAAGGTGGGTCATAAAATTTAGGACTATGAGAGTTGTTGGCCAGTAAACTCCTCTTTAGTTCTTGATTTGACTTTAATTTATTCATCTTTCTCTATTTGCTTATTCATATTTAGCTTCTATTTTTTTCTTCTTATGGAATAAGGGCTTCCGCACTATGAAAACAACATGCAACTGAATATTTAAACCTAGTGAGCATATTATTTCAGTTTTGTACCTTGTAGAGAATTAAGTTATTGGTTCTTCCAAGAATATTGCAGACTTATAAGGACTCGCACTAGCGAACCTATACTTATCTCTCACGTCCTACTTTTGTTTTATGTTTTTTATCTACCATTATGTTTAAATCAATTTGATTTGATCCCTATGCTTAGCCATGGAAGAGAACAAAGAAATTGTAATTTCTTTCCTCATTAGATACAAACTCCTATCTAGGTTCTCATATGTTCGTTTCTTTTGTTCTTCTCTTACTAATCTGTGTCTAGTATGATGGTTTGGTTTTATTTGGCGAGCATAAACATGAGTGTTGAGTTAAAGTGTGTGGAAGAGGCAATCATAGGCAAAATGCTTGGAAAAATGTGAAGAAATAGAATTAGTTGATGGAGTACTGATATCATTCTCTGAATGATCACAGATGATTATTTTGGAGGAAAGAAGGAATGCTAAGAATCGAGGCATGGCCAAATATTTTGATCCAGATTTGTATCATTGGGATCTCCATCATTCCTTCTTCTTCTAGGAAAGAGGACTCTTGATGACACAAGGATTAGCATAAGGAATCATGGGAATACAAATGACAACATTGACCGGTGGCATTGGGCTTAGATTGATGATAAAGCAGGACAGGTCATAATTCCACATGCGTAAGGGAAAAATCATATTTTTCTGAAATACTCCAACCATGCTACAAGTGAGAATGGGAGCGTTTTGATTTTTGGAACCCATATAATGAAGTAATTTGGGTCGGACTGTTATTAGATAGGCGCACGTGAACTTCCCCTTGTTTTTGTTAAGTTGGCTCATAAAATTTAGGACTTTGAGAGTTGTTGACTAGTCAACTCCTCTTTGGTTTATGATTTGACTTTAATTTATTCATCATTATTTATTTATTTATTCATATTTAATTTCTCATTTCTTCTTCTTAAGGAATGAAGGCTTTTGCGCTATAAACACCGCATCCAACTGAATACTTCAGGCTAGTGAGCATATTATTTTAGATTTCTACATTGCAAAAAATCAAGTTATGGGTTCTTTCAAGAACTTTGCAGACTTATCTAGACTCACGCTAGCGAACATAGACTTTTCACTCACGTCCTTGTTTTCTTTTATGTTATTTATCTACCCTTGCGTTTAAATTAAGTCAATTTGATCTTACGTTTAGCCATATGGAAAAGAATAAAGACCTTTTGATTTTTTTCCATATCGAATATGAGATCCTACTTATGTACTCATTTTTTTCGTTCTTTTGTGTCTCTCTTTCTAATATATGCCTTGCATAATGGTTTGGCTTTATTTGGAGTGCATAAACACGAGTGTTGAGTTAAAGCGCATGAAAGCGATAATCATAGGCACCAAAACACTGATTGGACAAATGTGAAGAAATAAAATTAGTTGATAGAGTATTGATATCATTCTTTGAATGATCGCGGATGAATCTTTTGGAGGAAAGAGGGAACCATGAGAATCGTGGCACGCTTTAATATTATGATTCTATATTTGCACTATTAGAATCTCCATTATTCCTTGTCCCTCTATGCACGAGGAGTCCTGATGACACAAGGATTGATATAAGGAATCATAGGAACATAATTGACAAGCTCGCCTAGTGGCATTGCAGTTTAGCTTGATGATCAAGCAGGATGAGATGTAAATCCACGGGCACAAGGGAGAAATCATGTTGTTTTCAATTAATCGAAGAATAATACAAGCAGTAATGCGAGCATTTTGATGTTTGGAGTGCATATAATAAATTAATTTGGATCAAAGTGTTATTAGGTAGGCCTACACAAATTTCTCCTTTTTTTTGTTAAGCGGCTCATAAAATTTAGGACTAGTTTATTCATCTTTCTTTATTCATTTATTCATATTTAGGTTCTAGTTTCTTCTTCATATGGAATGAGGGCTTTCGCATTATAAAAGCCGTATGCAATTGAATACTTGAGGCGAGTGAGCATAATATTTCAATTTTCTACCTTGTGCGAAATCATGTTATGGGTTTTTTCAAGAACTTTTCAGACTTATCAACACTCGTGCTAGCGAGCATAGACTTATTGCCCATGTCCATGCATGTGTTTTGATACTTGTGAGGCATATAATGAAGTAAATAGGGTTCGAGTGTGATTAGGTATGCCCGTATGAATTTCCCCTTATTTTTATTAAGGAATTATGGGAATGTAATTGATAAACTTCACCTATGGCATTGGAGCATGACTTGATGATCAAGCAAGATGAGAGGCAAATGCGTGATGGAGAAATCATATTGCTTTCAATTAATCCAAGCCGGAATGCATACATTCTTACATTTGGGACACATATGATGAAGTAATTTGGTCGGACTATTATTAAGTAGACCTATGTGAATTTCTCTTTTCTTTTCATTAAGCTGGTTCATAAAATGCTTGCATTCCCCATTGTCCCCAACATCAAAATGCTTGCATTCCCCGTTGTATTATGCTTAGATTAGTTTAAAATAACATGATTTCTCCCTTATGCACGTGGATTTACGTGTCGTCTTGGTTGATCATCAAGTCACGCCCTAATCCACCAGTTAAGCTTGTCAATTGTGTTCCCATGACTTCTTATGCCAATCCTTGCATCATTAGGAGTCCTCGTGCCTAGAGGAACAAGGAATGATAGAGATTCCAATAGTGCAATGGATCAGAATATTTGGGCGTGCCTCGATACTCGACGTTCCCTCTTTTCTCCAAAAGATTCCTCTATGATCATTCGGAGAATGATATCAATACTCGATTAACTAATTTTCTTTCTTCACATTTGTCCAAGCATGGGATCGGTGCCTATGGCTACTACTTCCACGCGTTTTATGCTTGTCAAATACAACCAAACTATCATATTAAACATAGATTACAAAGGGGCGAACAAAAGAAATGAAGAAATGAGAGATAGGTAGGATTTCAGACTAATAAGAAAATAAATTGCAAGTTCTTTATTCTCTTCCATACGAGTAAGTGTAAGGATCAAATAATATGCTCACTAGCCTCAAATAGTCGGTTGCATGTGGCTTTCATAATGCAAAAGCCCCCATTCCATAAGAAGAAGAAACTACAAGCTAAATTTAAATAAAAGAAATATGAATAAACTAAAGTCAAATCAAGAAGCAGAAAGGAGTTGACTGGTCAACAACTCTTATAGTCTTAATTTTATGAGAAAGCTTAACATAAACAAAGGAAAAATCGTGTGGGCCTATCTAATAACAGTTTGGCCTAAATTACTTCATTATATGTGTCCCAAATATCAAAGCATGCACATTCCCGCTTGTATTAATATAAAGCAACATGGTTTCTCCCTTACATACGTAGATTTGAGTCTCGTCTTACTTAATCATCAAGTCACGCCCTAATCCTACCGGTAAAACTTATCAATTGCGTTCCCATGATTCCTTACACCAATCTTTGTGTCATCAAGAGTCCTCATGCCTAGAAGGCACAAGAAATGAGAGGAATAAGGAATGATGGAGATTCTAATGGTGCAAAACCTGAATTGGAATATTGAAGCGTGTCTCAATTCTCGTCGTTCGCTCTTTCCTTTAGAAGATTCATCTATGATCATTCGGAGAATGCTATTAATACTAGATCAACTAATTTTACTTCTTTGCATTTGTCCAAGCATTGGATCAGTGCCTATGATTGCCGCTTCCATATGCTTTCACTAAACACTCCTATTTATACTTGAAAAAAAAAAAAGAAAGTAAACCATCATATTAGATGAAGATTATATAGAAAGGCACAAAAGAAACTAAAAAGAAGAGTACATAGGTAGGATTATCAATATGATAAGGAAAAAAATACAAATTTTTTGTTCTCTTCCGTACGGCTAAGCATAAGCATCAAATCGAATTGATTTAAACATAAGCATAGATAAAGAACACAAAATAATGGAAGGACGTGAGCCATAAGTTTATGTTCGCTAGCATGATTGTTGATAAGTCCATAAGGTTCTTGAAAGAACCCATAACTTGATTTCCCGCAAGGTGAAAAACTGAAATAATATGCTCACTAGCCTTAAGTATTCAGTGGCATGTAGTTTTTATAGTGCGAAAGCTCTCATTCCATACAAAGAAAAAACTAAAAGCCAAATATGAAAAAATAAATGAAGAAAGATGTATAAATTAAAGTCAAATCAAGAACTAAAGAGTAGTTGTTTGGCCAACAACTCTTATAGTGGCAAATTTTATGAGCTAGCTTAATGAAAATAAGGAAAAATTTGCATGGGCATACCTATTAACACTCCAGCCTAAATTACTTTATTATATGCGTCTCAAACATCAAAATGTGTGCATTCCCACTTGGATTAGTTGAAAGCAACATGATTTCTCCATTACGCACATGGATATATGTCTCGTCCTACTTGAGAATCAACTCATGCTACAATGCCACTAATGAAGCTTGTCAATTACGTTTCTATAACTCCTAAATGAAAAGAAGAAAAATTCACATGGGCATATACCTAATAATACTCTGACCCAATATGCTTCATCATATGCCTCCCAACCATCAAAACGCATGTATTCTCGCTTGCATTAATCGAAAGCAATATGATTTCCCCTTACGCATGTGGATTTGCATCTCGTGCTGCTTGATCATTAAGTCACACCCTAATGCCACCGGTCAAGCTTGTCAATTGTGTTCCCATAACTCCTTAACAAAAAATAAAGGAAAATTTGCATGGGCGTCCCAATTAACACTTCGGCCTAATTGACTTCATTATATGCCTCCCAAACATCAAAACGCCCTCATTCCCGCTTGGATTAACAAAAGGCAACGTGATTTTATGTGGGTGGATTTTCATCTCGTCCTGCTTGATCATCAAACTAAGCCCAAATGCCACTGGTCAAGCTTGTCAATTACACTCCCATAAGTCCCTACCCTAATCCTTTTATTATTAAGAGTCCTTGTGCTTTGAGGAACAAGGAATGATAGAGATCCCAAATGTGCAATCCTGAAATGGAATATTTGGGTGTACCTCGATTCTCGTTATTTAGAGAATTATATCAATACTTAATCAACTAATTTTCTTTCTTCGTATTCGTCCAAGCATTGGATCGATGCATACGAGCGCTGCTGCCATGCGCTTTCACTCAAGACTCATGTTTATAGTCCCCAAATAAAATCAAACAATCATATTAGACAGAGATTAAAAAGAGAAAAACAAATGACACAAACAAAATGAGAATATAGGTAGGATTTTTTATCTGATAAGAAAAGAAATCACAAGTTATTGGTTCTCTTCTATATGACTAAGAATAAGGTTCAAATCGGATCAACAGCAAGTGGAGGAGCTAATGGATAAAGGCTTGATTCGTGATAGAGTGAGTCCATGTCTCGTGCTCATTTTTATTAGTGCCCAAGAAGGATGGAACTTAGAGGATGTGCATTGATTATAGCACTATCAATAAAATAATGATAAAGTATCGACATCCTATTCCTCGTGTACATGACATGCTTGATGAGCTGCATGGTGCATGTATGTTTTCTAAGATTAATCTTAAGAGTGATTATCACCAAATTAGGATGAAAGAGGGTGATGAATGGAAAACTGCTTTCAAAACAAAATATGATTTATATGAATGGTTAGTTATGCCTTTTGGATTAACTAATACACCTAGTACTTTCATGAGATTAATGAACCATGTTTTACGTGTATTCTTAGGAAAGTTTTTTGTTATCTATTTTTATGATATATTTGTACATAGTAAGTAATTAAATGAACACACTAAGCATGTGCATTTAGTATATAAAGAGAAGGTTAAGGCAGTCAAGGAGTTGCCTCCCCTTAAGTCTATTAGAGATGTTCGCTCATTTCATGGTTTGGCAAGCTTTTATAGAAGATTTTTGTGATTTTAGCACTATTACCGCACCATTAATCGAAGTAATCAAGAAGAGTATAGGATTCAAGTGGGGAGATGCTCAAGAGAAAGCGTTTAACACGCTTAAAGATAAGTTGATTTATGCCCTTTTACTTTCTTTGCCTAACTTTTCTAATAGCTTTGAAATTGAATATGATGCTTTAGGTTTGGGGATGGGAGTCATTCTTATGCAAGAAGGAAAGCCAATTTACTTTAGTGAAAAGTTGAACAAGGCAGCCTTGAAGTATCCACTTATGACAAGGAGATGTATGCATTAGTGAGAGCTTTGCAAATATGGCAGCATTATTTTTAGCCTAAAGAGTTTGTGATTCACACTAATCATGAATTCATGATGTAACACCCGGAATTTTTTTATATATTTAATAATGAGTTTTTATTTAAGTTAATTTTAGCTTCATTATTATTGGGTTTAATTTGAAATGATTTAATGAAAAAAATTTAATATTAATCAAATAAATGAGTTATTTTCTATACCCAATTAGTTTGAAATTTTAAGAAATTATTCAAGTAAATTATTTGAGAAATGATTATATTTTGGTTATTCAAATTTTTTTTCCAAATGCATATTTATATAAGTAAAATTATATATTGGAAAATTATGGTAGAATTGTAAAGGATGTTTATAAAAGAATTTTGGGAAAATTGGTATTATAATTGATTAGTAGTATTAAATTTTAAGTTGGAAATTGATTATTTAATTTAATTGTGTGTAGGATTTAATTGGAGGATTATTTTGGAATAAGGATTAAAAGTATAATTTTATTTTTATGGGGTTTTAATGGAAATTTGTGAGTTTGGTATTTTCGTGAAATAAATATGCTCGGTGGGGGTATTTTTGTAATTGTGTATTTTCAATAATTCGGTTTTGGCCCAAATTAAATAGTTAGGGGCTTAATTGAAAGGCTAAAAAGAAGTTTGAGGGTTAAATTGGAATTCTGCAAGATGAAATTGTAAGTAATTAAGAAAGTTGAGGGACCAAATTGTAATAAGGAAAAGTTCAGGGGTCAAATGTCGATATTGAAGGGAAAGAAATCGGGGAGAGAGAAAGTAGATCGGAGAGAGAGAGAGGGCGATGGCCAAGAAGAAGGGGAGGAAGGCGGCGCGGCGTCGGTGGCGTGAGCGCCGACGGAGGCGGCGGGCCAATGCCAGCGGAAGAGCGCTGGCGTGTTCCGTTTTGTTGGCTTCGGCCGAGAGCTTTCTTTTGGCAACAACGGCGCTGTGGTGGCCGGGAGACGGAATATCCGGTGGAGAGAAATGGTGGCGGCCAGATTTTTCGACTTTTCCCATGAGATCCGGCGGAGGATGGACGATCGGAGGATGTATCCCGACTCTCCTCGGCTCAAGCTTCGCGATGGCACCTTTGGTTTCGTGGCGATCGGGCTTCGTTTGCGAATCGACGGTCGAGATCGTCCGCAAATCTCTCCTGGATGATCGGGTGTCGGATCGGAAAATCGAAAGCAAGGATCGCCATCGGCCGTCGTTGTGAGTCCGATGGTGTGTTCGGATCGTCGATCGGACTCCGGGCCAGGAGCTAATTTTCTCTGGCCGTTGATCTTAGAAATCCTTCATTTTAAATTTGTGTCTATTGGATTATATTGAGTATTTGATGATTTTTGTGAGTCAAAAATAATTGTCTGTCAGTTTGCTTGCCTCGTATTTTGTGCTGTGTGGCGGAGTCAGGAAATAGTGAAGTTTGGGGACCCGACTCCTGTTGTTTAAATTGTTGGATATTTGGAGTGTTTTTCTGGCAGGTCCTGGACCCGTTTTTACGGGGGGTAATGTTCGTGTTGTAGGGGAGGTTCTGCCGAATTTTCGTGTTCGTGTTCGTGTTCCCGAGTCGAGATTCTTAGACAGTCAGTCCTAGGAGTCTAGACCTAGGATTAATGATGGATTGTTTCATCGTTTTGATAAATTGTTTTCCGTGTCTAGATTGTCAGTTCGTTCGGCTCGCTCCTGCCGAGGCACCGGAGCAGAGCTAGGAGGTCGCTAAACCTGTGAGTTAAAGTCATTTAATCTTTGTGCTGTTGCTAGTCTGATTTTAATATGCTATTTAGAATTTGTGCTTAATATGATTATTAGTATCGCAAAATAAATGATTTCACTTGATTATTGATATTTGAAATAATATAAATATTATTATTAGTATATTATAATAAGACAAATGTTATTATTTTTCCCCTCACAAATTGCACGTTGTTTTATCTTAAATCTTTAATCTTTATTTCGATATGTGTTGGATGAGTTCATCAGATAATGATATTTATTATATGTGATGATTGCGAATTGGGAAACGTGGCTTGTAGAACATGCCGCCTGATGGGTTATATCAGGACCGCGTGCGCACCGGTAATGATCATGGACATAAGGTTATTATGGATTTGTTTGCCCTGATCGAGTATTGCTCTCTGGGCTGAGTTCAGTTGATTGCCGGAGTTAAGGTCCCTGATCGAGCGATGCTCTCTGGGCGCCGGCTTATTTGGAATTCAAGTGTTCAGGCTGGAGGTAAGGACCCTGATCGAGCTTGCTCTCTGGGTGCCAGACCTATTGGATTAAGAGAGCCGAAAGGCTATTAGAATTTGGGGTTAGAGTTCTACTGAGCCACTCGTCCCATAAAAGTAAAAATATATTTTTATTTATTTATTCATTTATTTATTTATTATGGTATGATTATAATATGGATTGTATTTACGTGCATGGTTGATATTTTGATTCGAATGATTAATATTTTATGTGAAGGAAATAGTAGGGTATGATTATAGTATGGTTTGATATACTGATTTGAATAATCTATGTTTTCTGAGAAGAAGCAATAGTCCCTAGATTATTTGATTTTAACTCACTCTAGACCGATACCTCCATTTATGTTTTTTTTTCAGATTCGTGACTGTTAGTCCTCTCGCGACTCTTATTCAGTAACCCGACTCCTTCATCATCAGGTGATGTATTTGATTTGGTATGTAAATTGGTAAATCTTAGATTCTCCGTAGTAGTAATAGTAGATGTATCAGTTGTAAATTTTCTGAGCTTCGGGTCTCGCCTAGTTTTTCTGGTAGACTGAAGTAATTTTGTAAAGTGTAACTATTAAGATAAATTGTGGCTTTAATAATATTAATTTGAGATGAGATTTGTTTAAATCAGTGAGTGTCAGGCTTACTACGGGTTTCGGTGGCCTTAAGCCTACCCATTCCCTAGTGCCGGTCACGGGCCCACGGGTGGGGTCATGACACATGAAGTATTTGAAGGGTCAACAAAAGCTTAACAAGGGTCATGCAAAGTGGAATGAGTTTCTCGAATCCTCTCCACATGTTATACAGTATAAATAAGGTAAGGAAAACAATTGATGATGCATTGTCTCAAAGGTATGTGCTTCTTAACACTCTTGATGCTAAAGTACTTGGTTTTGAGTATACTAAAGATTTATATATCGATGACCATGATTTTAGCAAGTTTTATCATGCACGTGAAAAGATTGTGTGTCAAAAGTACTATAGGCATAATGAATTCTTATTTAAGGATAATAAATTATGTTTACCTAAGAGTAGCTTGTATGAACTTTTAGTAAGGGAAACACATAAGGGTGGTCTTATGGGGAATTTTGGAGTTGCTAAGACTTTAGATATTTTACATGATCACTTTCATTGTCCAAACACACACATATATGTGGAAAGGATTTATGATAAGTGCATTATATATAGACAAGCTAAGTCTAAATCTAAGCCTCATGAATTATATATGCCACTACCTGTACCTAGTATGCCTTGAATTGATATTTCTATGGATTTTATTTTGGGTTTACCTAGGTCAAAATATGGGTATGATTCTATTTTGTGGTTGTAGATCACTTTTCTAAGATGGCATATTTTATTGCTTGTCATAAGACTAATGATGCACCATGTGCTAATTTGTTCTTTAAAGAGATTGTTTGTTTACATGGTATGCCTAGAACCATTGTTAGTGATAGGGATGCAAAATTCCTTAGTTCTTTTAAGACTTTATGGGTAAATTGGGGACTAAGTTGTTATTTTCTACTACATGTTACCCCCAAACTGATAGTAAAATTGAGGTAATAAATCCCTCTTTGGGTCAATTGTTCCACACATTGATTAAGAAGAATTTGAATTCTTGGGAAGATTGTTTACCACATATTGAGTTTGCTTATAAATTTAAAGTGTATTCATCTGCTTATTATTTCCCATTTGAGATTATTTATGGTTTTATTCCTTTGAGTCCATTAGATTTATCACCTTTGCCTTTACATATGAGAGTTTATTTAAATGGTCAAAATAAGGTTTTGTTAAGGCATTATATGAAAAGGTGCGCTTGAATCCTCGCAAGGAAGGAGGGAATGACGTGAATCCTACAAGCACAAGGAATCCTACTCCGACTAGGAATCCTATTTCCACTAGGAATTCTAGTCCCATGAGGAGTCCTATTCCACCTAGGAATCCTACTTTCACTAGAAATTCTAGTCCCAAGAGGAGTCCTACTTCCACTGGGAATCCTAGTCCCATGAGGAGTCTACTCCAGTTAGGAATTCTAATCCAACTAGGATTGTACATGAGCCATTCAAATATGATGGACTAATTACTAGAGCTCGCATGAAGAAGTTCAAGGATTCTTTCGGAGTGTTCGTGAAGCAAGAGTTGAAGATTGGGTTGGAGATCCAAAGTCCAAGTGAGATTGGACTTCATCAAGACAATGGGCCTCAAGATACTCCTATCAACTTAATTCAATATATGGAAGCATGAACAAGTAAAAATAGGCCCAAAATAAACAAGTCACGCTGTTTGGAGTCAAATACTCAAGCATGGCTCGCTTATTACAAGTTACTTAAGCCCAAATATCATGTTTATTATATGGGCTAGTGTTGGACGAATTTTAGGAGTATTTGTTCATTTAAAAAAGTCTTTTAATAGTTAAAAGTCTTATTTTAAGTTATCCTTTTCGTTTAGGAGTTCTATTCCTAGTCTTAAACTTATTTGCTTCCTTATCATTATAGAATTATGTTTTTCTAAGGCCTATATAAGCTAGTACGAATTTCTATGTAAAGGTTGGTTGAATATTGATTATTTTGGAATTAATTCTCTTATTTTGTTCTTTATGAACTTAGTGAATTTATCAAGTGAAGGCTTGGTATTTTACAAACTTAGTTTAATCTATACCTTTGTTTATGTTAAACATCCTCTAATTCTTTACAATTAAGGTACTTAAGTACAAGTTATTTAAGGGTCTATTAGGAGTTAGAGTTCTTTTGCTTAATTAGGTGAACGATCCTTGGTGAAGACATCAACATTGAATACGGGTTTGGCACAAGTTAGCCACGTTCGTATATACTAATCCAATGCTTGGACAAATGTAAAGAAATAAAATTAGTTGATCAAGTATTGATATCATTTTTGAATGATCGTGGACGAGCCATTTCGAGAAGAGAGGGAACGACGAGAATTGAGGTACGACCAAATATTATGATTTAGGATTTGCACCATTAGGGTCTCCATCATTCCTTGTTCCTCTAGGCACTAGGGCTCCTAATGACATAAGGATTGGTGTAATATAATAATGTAGTTTGGATCAGATGTTATTATATAGGCCCTCATGAATTTCCCATTATTTTTGTTAAGCTGGCTTTTAAAATTTGGGAATACGAGAGTTGTTGACCAATCAACTACTCTCTGGTTATTATTCTCCTTATAGAATAAGGGCTTTCGCACTATAGGAACCGCATGCAACTGAATACTTGAGGTTATTGAGTATATATTATTTCAGTTTTCTTCCTTGCAAGAAATAAAGTTATGGATTCTTTAGTGAACTTTGCGGACTTATCAAGATTCCAATTAGCGGATATATGCTTATCGCTCACCCATTTCCTTTTTTTTGTGTTCTTTTCTACCCTTGTGTTTATGACAATTCTAATTTGATGTTTGTGCTTAGTTGTATGAAGAGAATAAAGAATTTTTATTTCTTTTCTTACCAAATCCGAAGTCCTACCGATGTTCTCATTTTGTTCATTTCTTTTGTTCCTCTTTGTCTAGTATGATGGTTTGATCTTATTTAGGGAGCATAAACACGACTGTTGAGTGAAAGCACGTGGAAGCAGCAATCATAAGCACAGATCCAATGCATGGACGAACGCGAAGAAAGAATATTAGTTAATCGAGTATTGATATCATTCTCCTTATGATTTCGTACGAATCTCTTAGAGGAATGAGAGAATGATGAGAATTGAGGCATGCCCAAATATTCTAATAAAAGATTTGTTCCATTGGGATCTCCATCATTCCTTGTTCCTCTAGGCACAAGGATTCCTAATGACACAAGGATTGGCATAAGAAATCATGGGAATGCAATTGGTAAGTTGGATAGATAGCATTTGGGCTTAGCTTGATGATGAAGTAAGGCGAGATGTAAATTCATGCATGTAAGGGAGAAATCATGTTATTCTCAATTGATTCAAGCATAATACAAGCGATAATGTGAGCATTTTGATGTTTGACACGCATATAATAAAGTAATTTCAGCCAAAGTGTTATTTTGTAGGCGCATGCCAATTCTCCCTTGTTTTTGTTAAGCTGGCTCTTAAAATTTTGAACTATGAGAGTTGTTGACCAATCAACTCCTCTTTAGTTCTTTATATGACTTTAGTTTATTCATCTTTCTATATTTATTTATTCACATTTAGCTTCTACTTTCTTCTTCTTATGGAATGATGGCTATCGCACTATAAAAACTGCATGCAGCTGAATACTTAAGGCTAGTGAGCATATTATTTTAGTCTATAGACTTGTCAAGACTCGCATTAGCGATCATAGACTTATCGCTCACGTCCTTCCTTTCTTTTGCGTTCTTTGTCTACTGATGTGTTTAAAATAATTCTATTTGATCCTTACGCTTAGTCATGTGGAAGAGAACAAAGAACTTATGATTTCTTTTATTATCAGATCTGAAATCCTATCTATTGATGTGAACCTTTGTCAACCTATGACAAGACCCAACACGCGGAATTGGAAAAAAGATTCCCAAAAAAGCTAATTCTGATCTTAGATGAACCTTGACCTAAAGATAACTTGTATCTTGAACCTTGGTATAAGAACAATGGTTGATTCCACACTTAAGAAAGGTAAAAAGTGAGTGATAAGTCAAGATGAACTCCATAAGAACAAGTTCTTGATAAGTTTGAAAAGTACTAAAAAGAACCTAGTAAGAATAATCTCACAATTATTTTATTTCAACAATGATCAATCCTTAATGCCATTCAGCTACATAGGGTTTAAATAGATAAAGATATAACTTAATTTTCTATTTGCATAAAGGAAATAAAATAATTAGGAATAAACTAAAGTATATCCTAAATAGAAGTTTTTCAAAATAAAAAAATAAGGAACTATGCTTAATTAAGGAATAATAAAAGTCTATTCCAAAAGGATATAATAAAAGACTTCCAAAATAACAAAATAAATTTAGTGACTTAGCTCCGATATCAAATGATGTGAACATTAGCAACCTAGGATAAGACCCAACACGTGGAATTGGAAAAAGATTCCCAAGAAAGCTAAATCCGATCTTTGATGAACCTTGACCCAAAGATAACTTGTATCTTTAACCTTGTTATAAGAATAATAGTTGGCGCCACACTAAAGAAAGGTAGAAAGTGAGTGATAAGTCAAGATGAATGCCACAAGAACAAGTTCTTGATAAGTTCGAAAAGTTCTAAAAAGAACCAAGTAAGAATAATCTCACAATAATTTTATTTCACCAATGGTCAATCTTTGTGCCATTCGGCTACATAGGGTTTAATTAGATAAAGACGTAACCTAATTTCCTATTTGCATAAAGAAAATAAACTAATTAGGAATAAACTAAATTATATCCTAAATAGAAGTTTTCAAAAATAGCAAAATAAGGAACTATGGTTAATTAGGGAATAATAAAAGTCTATTTTAAGAGGATATAATAAAAGACTTTCAAAATAACAAAATAGGAAGCTTGATTGATCTAGTTATTCCTAATCAATCAAGATATGACTAAATCAATCAAGATATATTCCTAAATAACTAAATAAGGGATGCCTATTGTTTTCTCTTTGGTGTAGATGTTCTATTAGGTCAAGGAAGCACTAAAGTGGCATAGATAGCAACCATCAAGTTTTTGGAGCCGTTGCCGGGGAATTATTTGAAAACTAGAGTGAAATTTCAAAAACTTGATGCGTGCTACTTGTGTTAGCTACAATCTAAGGCAGTGTACCTATCGATGCAGTCTAGCACTAACGGCGAGTATCAAGGTCGTATTCCTCGAGAAAGTGAAAGCCTAGAGTTACTCCTTTGTTCTTTGTTATATTAACCTAAAATGAGTGATGAATAATTTCTAAACTAACTAATAGCTACAAGCTAAATTCTAAGGGAGATGCAGGAGTAATTGATAAATAAAATAACCAAGACAGGAAAGCAAACCCAAAGGGAACCTAAACTAGTTGGTAATCAAACAAAAGATAAAGGATTGGTGAGTGTAATTATGCTACCCGTGGATGAATTCTTAACCGAATTCGGTTTCTCTGTTGAGATAACTGAATTCCTAAATCTAATAACCTAAAGTTGGAATCTCTTCCTAACGATTGATTCTTAAATTAGCATTAAGCTTTAATCCGCCTCTATTAAGCTTTGTTAATTCTTAATCCGGCTAGTTAATTATCCTTATCTCTAAGCGATTATTAACCAGTTCTTGCTATTCAAAATTTCAATTGCTAAATGGACTTCTCAATCACATAAAGCAATCTAAACACATAATTCACAACGTCTCATGAATAATGCATTATCTTATTAATACTGAAAGCAAGAAGAATACAAAACTAACCCAAACAATCCAACAATATAATACTAAGCCAACATAGTAAACAAATCCCAATGGATTTAATCAATCTAGCTAATCATTTTCATTATCAAAATCCACAAGAATTCAATTACAACAATGAGTAAAGGTAGCGAAACCCGATTACACCCTTGGATGAGAGTAAACAGCCCCAATTCCTCTTGCTCGAATTGAATCGATTCTTGTTCCTCTTGCTCAATATGAAAACTAATCAACGAACCTCGCCCAATCTTCAATCTTTGAAGGGAATCCGATTGAAACCTTGATCCGAGTCTCCTTTTCCCTTGGTTCTAACTTAGAAAACCCTTAGAGAGAGAAATATTAGGGTTTGGGACATTCTACCCCCGCTCTCCTTTCTTTCTTTCCTCTCTTCTTTCTTTTGATTAATTTCCCCTATCACAATCAACACGGCCGTATTGATGCCCGTGTTCCCAACACGGTCTGGTATTTATGCCCGTGTTACTCTCTGTGGCTGTGCTCCCTAAGAACTTCCTTTTCTTTGATGTTTGATGTACCCAACACGGCCGTGTTGGTGATCGTGTTGGGAACACGGCCAGTGTTGAATCAACACGGCCATGTTCAGCTTCCTCATGCTCGTACTTAGCTTGTTTCGGCAGCTTTGACATCCAAGTATGCTCCAATTCTTCCCTTTATCATTCTTTGACTTCTTTTGAACCTAATGCACACAAACAGATGCATAGGGTGAGTGTTAGGACCAATTCACATCCAAATGTCCATAAAATCAATCTTAAAAACTCCATTTAGATGTGTGTATTTTACGCACATTAAATAACCCCACACTTAGCTCATTGCTAGTCCTCAAGCAATCAAAAGTAAAATAAGGAAAATAAGCCACTAAGGAACAACACTTAAACTGATAAACAAGTTAGAGAGCTCCTGCACATATCCTTACAAGCGTAAGTCAAATAAAAAGAAACGAAGCAATCAATTCAAGTATCACAACCAAGATGCCAATAATTCGTAAAAATATTGTCTCAACAAAATTATTCAGAACCAACTCCTCACCAGATTCACTCTAAATCACTCAAAGTGTTTAAAGGGTAGTCTTTAATCGCTCAATGCATCAACTACTGCCTTACTATATGCTTACTCTTAAATCCTACTCCTACCACTTATGGAGAGTCAACAGCCATGTTAAGAGATCTTTATAAGGGTTGTAATGGGGATTAGGTAGGGGTAGGTAAATATGGTAAGAGTTGAACCTATGGTGTTCTGCAATGAAATACATGACCTGCACACAAGCCACAATAATCACAAGGGGTAAGCAATGGACAGTAGTCCAAGGTGGGAAATAGGAATCAAGTCAAAATGTTTAGCTCGCTTACTTTCTTTCTTTTCATCACCTTTCCCTCTTATTCTTCTATTTAATTTTTTTCTTTTTTTTATAAGGGAAGAACATTCACATAATAGAGTGAATTTCTTTTGGATTGAAGAAAGCTACTATAAGATTCCACACTATTCCCAAGACAAAAATTCCCAATAAAAACAACTCATGTACAGAATCATAACCCAAAGCAGAATAAAACTAAGTGGCAATGAAATATGATAAAAAAAAGGTGAAAGAGGGGGTTATCTACAGAATCAATAAACGAATGAAGGCTATTTTGCTAGAATGAAAAACCTAAGTGCCTCTATCATACCAAAGTGTTAAACTCTCCTTGTGGCCCTCATAAGCATTACCGAGCAAGTTCTAAAAGTAAAGATAGTAATTAGCACTCTCAACAAGAAATAAATACAAGCATATGAAGTGTATGCTTACAATTTAGGCTCAATTTCTCACAAGTGTGCTTTTGAGTAGGTTCTAAACAAAAATCATCAAAACAGAATTAAATAAACCAAAGCAACTTAGTGTAAAACTCAAAATAATTATCTTACATTCTTTCGCTAAACTCAACACTATCGGTTTTACCCGATCACATGGACATAAACAGGATTTCAAAAGCAAGTCAATAGTAAGAGCATCGAAACAAAGTGAAAAAATTTTCAGAATTTTACAAAAAATTGCACAAAGAATAAACAAATAACTGAGATGGGATAAATATCACCCACCCCACACTTGAAGGACACACTATCCCCAGTGTACAAAATATATAAGGAATGAAAAAGGAAAAAAAGAACTAATACTGCCCTGACTATGGCTCCAGAGTGAAAGGAGGTGCATCAGCAGGTATATAAGGGCATTGGCTAGTCTTTGGTAGAGGAGTGGCTGCAAATAATAAAATAAAGACTTAAAATTGAAACTGAAACAAAAATTAAATAAAATATGAAAATTACAACTAATAAAATGTTTCAAAATAAAAGGTTAAAATATTAGAGATTAAAGATAAAAATTGGGGTGCCTCCCAAGAGCGCTTTTTTTTTATGTGATGAGTCTTCTTAGCTGGACTCATGGTGAAAAGCAAACGGGCGTGATCGACAACCATCCATCTTTCTTCCAAGCAAATGGCTTCAAGTATCCGCTTAGAGGGATAATCGTCAATTTCCTCTTCCCGACTATCGAGCAAGCTGCCAGTATGATGGGCAAAACTCGCTCCTGTATAATTGCACGTAGTCATCGATGATATGGTGTTCGATCTAGCAGGTTTTCTTCACAAACCTTATGCAGGAGTAATTGATAAATAAAATAACCAAGACAGGAAAGCAAACCCAAAGGGAACCTAAACTAGTTGGCAATCAAACAAAAGATAAAGGATTGGTGAGTGTAATTATGCTACCCGTGGATTTACTTAATCGAATTCGGTTTCTCTCTCGAGATAACCGAATTCCTAAATCTAATAACCTAAAGTTGGAATCTCTTCCTAACGATTGATTCTTAAATTAGCATTAAGCTTTAATCCGCCTCTATTAAGCTTTGTTAATTCTTAATCCGCCTAGTTAATTATCCTTATCTCTAAGCGCTTATTAACCAATTCTTGCTATTCAAAATTTCAATTGCTAAATGGACTTCTTAATCACACAAAGCAATCTAAACACACAATTCACAACGTCTCATGAATAATGCATTATCTTATTAATACTGAAAGCAAGAAGAATACAAAACTAACCCAAACAATCCAATAATATAATACTAAGCCAACATAGTAAAGAAATCCCAATGGATTTAATCAATCTAGCTAATCATGTTCATTATCAAAATCCATAAGAATTCAATTACAACAATGAGTAAAGGTAGAGAAACCCGATTACACCCTTGGATGAGAGTAAACAGCCCCACTTCCTCTTGCTCAAATTGAATCGATTCTTATTCCTCTTGCTCAATTTGAAAACCAATCAACGAACCTCGCCCAATCTTCAATCTTTGAAGGGAATCCGATTGAAACCTTGATCCGAGTCTCCTTTTCCCTTGGTTCCAACTTAGAAAACCCTTAGAGAGAGAAATGTTAGGGTTTGGGACATTCTCCCCCCGCTCTCCTTTCTTTCTTTCCTCTCTTCTTTCTTTTGATTAATTCCCCCTGTTGCAATCAACACGGCTGTGTTGATGCCCGTGTTCCCAACACAGTCTGGTGTTTATGCCCGTGTTACTCTCTGTGGCTGTGCTCCCTAAGAACTTCCTTTTCTTTGATGTCTGATGTACCCAACACGGCCGTGTTGGTGACCGTGTTGGGAACACGACCAGTGTTGAATCAACACGGCCATGTTCAGCTTCCTCATGCTCATACTTAGCTTGTTTCGGCAGCTTTAACGTCCAAGTATGCTCCAATTCTTCCCTTTATCATTCTTTGACTTCTTTTGAACCTAATGCACACAAACAGACGCATAGGGTGAGTGTTGGGACCAATTCACATCTAAATGTCCATAAAATCAATCTTAAAAACCCCATTTAGATGTGTGTATTTTACGCACATCACTATATATAGGCCTCCACCTCCTCAATGGACAGTGAGGATACATTTGATCTAATGGCTAAGATTAAGTATTTAGAATGTTCTACACAATTCCATACTTATCTACATATTCTACAAGCTTTTAGATTATTCTAGAATATTCCAGATGCTTCCAGATGATTCTAGAATGTTCTAGAATCCTCCCTTGCTTTCTAGCGAATTCTGGAGGCTTCTTGGGCCTTTGAACTTGCGTGCGAGAAGGGAAAATTTATGGGCTGTGACACGGGACACGGTGGGGGCTTTATTTTCTAATTGTAGGTGAGGCATCAAGGTTTTGTGTAGCCAATAATAGCCCTAATCGGAATTGACGTGGGCCCGAACAAGAATTGACAAAATTTTGCACAGCTGTGATGGCCGTAGAGGGCGAGACTGAGACATGGATGGAAGATCCAACCAAAGTTATTGGGGCCCAACATGCAAGAGCGTGCTAATAGGTTGTCAACGCATAGTGTGGGCGATGCTTTGTCATAGGATGCCCGAAACCAAGCAATAGGCAACCTTGCTGCATGTCGATGCATGAGGCGAAATCCCCTTCGGCCGAGGCACACAATCTTGGATCTGCCTCGCATGGGCACGCAAGATTGTATCTTGCCGACGATGCAAATCTTGCACGAACGTATGCTTATGTTAAGGTTGGAAATGACATGCAAATCGTTTGTCTAACTTGGGTATGGGGGTGAAAGACTAATCGAACCGTCTAGTAGCCGGTTCCCTCTAAAGTTTCCCTCAAGATAGCTGGAGCTTGGGACGAGTTTTATCAGGTAAAGCCAATGATTAGAGGCATCGGGGGTGCAATGCCCTCGACCTATTCTCAAACTTTAAATAGGTAGGACGGCATGGCTGCGTCATTGAGTTGGGCCACGGAATCGAGAGCTTCAAGTGGGCCATTTTTGGTAAGCAGAACTAGCGATGTGGGATGAACTAGAAGCCGGGTTATGATGCCTAACTAGGCGCTAACTTAGAACCCATAAAGGGTGTTGGTCGATTAAGACAGCAAGAAAGTGGTCATAGAAGTCGAAATCCGTTGAGTGTGTAATAACTCACCTACCGAATCAACTAGCACCAAAAATGGATGGCGCTTAAGCGAGCGACCTATACCCAATCGTCGAGGCAAGAGCTAGACCCCAATGAGTAGGAGGGCCCGGCGGTCGCTGCAAAACCCAGGGTGCGAGCCCAAGCGGAGCGGCCATCGGTGCAGACCTTAGTGATAGTAGCAAATATTCAAATGAGAACTTTGAAGGATGAAAAGGGGAATATTTATTGTGAGTATAATTAAACAATCCGATAAAAAGGGGTATATTTATCAACATAATAGAAAACCCCCTATTAGAGCGATATATTTGTGAATATGAGAAAACAATCCAGTAATGGGGGTATATTTATGAGTTTGAGAAAATAATGTCATAAAAGGAGTATATATTTTTAATATGAGAAAACAACACCACAAGAGAGGTATATTTTTTAATATGAGAAAACAACCCCGTAAGAGGGTATACTTCTCAATATAATAAAACATCCCTATAAGTCGGGTATATTTGTGAGTATAAATAAACAATGCCGTAAAAATGATATATTTATGAATATGAGATATCAACCCGATAAGAAGGGTATATTTATGAATAGAAGAAAACAACCCTATAATAAGGGTATATTTTTAATATGAGAAAAGAATCCTGTAAGACAGGTATATTTATAAATATTAGAAAAGAACCTCATAAGAGGGGTATATTTGTTGTGAGTATGATAGAACAACCCCGTAAAAGGGGTATATTTGTGAATATTGGAGAAAACCCCCCATAGGAGCAGTATATTTGTTAATATGACAAAACAACCCAGTAATAGGAGTTTATTTGTGAGTTTGAGAGAACAACACCATAAAAGGGGTATATTTTTTAATATGAAAAAACAACCCCGTAAGAGGGGTATACTTCTCAATATAAGAAAATAATCCAGTAAGTCGGGTATATTTGAGAGTATGAGTAAATAATGCCATAAAAGGGATATATTTTTGAATAAGAGAAATCAACCCCGTAAGAGGGGTATATTTGTGAATATGAGAAAATAACCATGTAACAGGGGTATATTTTTAATATGAGAAAACAATCCCGTAAAAGGGGGTATATTTGTTGTGAGTATGATAGAACAACCCTATAAAAGGGGTATATTTGTCAATATAAGAGAAAACACCCCATATAAGTGTTATATTTGTGATATGAAATGTCACGATTCCGATCTGTGGGCCCGTGACCGGTATTATGGAATGGGTAGGCTTAAGGCCACCAAATCCTATAGTAAGCCTGACATTTCACTAACTCAATCAAGATATAATCCAGATTCTATTTTAGCATTATTCCATAACTAACCTTTAACCATCAGATACTACATATTTAATTCGGTCTGCCAGCATAATCAGGCAAGAGCTGAATTTATATGCAATTACAAAATGATAAGTTCTGAAACTTCTATTATAGAGAATATAGAATCTTAAAAGTCAAACATTCCAATAAAATCAGTTACATTAGAACCCAAAGATGGAGGAAGTCGAGCTGCTAAAGGGAAAGAACTGCGGAAAACCTACGAACACCTGAAAATCAGTTAAATTTGAGACTATCAGTCTCAAGAGTGAGTTAAAATAATATATCCAAAAACAAATGCAAACACTTTAATAAAATATTTGTTTAATTAAAATAAAATACTAAGTCATGCAAAAACACGTGTCATGCCATGCTACTATAAAATAAGTTTTTTTTCATGCTACGGGACGAGTACCCCAGCAGAACCTTAATTCCCAACACTAACAGTCTTAGCCTTTCAGCTCTCTCACTCTAACAAGATTGGCGCCCAGAGAGCGAAGCCTGACTAGGGTCTTTAAATCCAATATGATCACTCAATTTCCAATAAAGTCGTCGCCCAAAGAGCAACGCTTGACCAGGGACCTTTACTCCGACAAACATACTCTACACAGCCTAGAGAGTTGACAACTAGGGCAAGTCCTAAATCATTCTTTTACTACCTGTCTCAGATTCATACCGATGCACACGCGGTCCTGATGCAACCCATCAGGTGACATGTTCTACTGTCATCTCATCCAGAGTCAACATGCAAACATAATATCAATGATGTACAAATTTATATATGAATAGTAAATAAATGAATAATTCAAATCTATACATCAATTAATCAAAATTAATATTTAAGATCTTTGCAAGACATATGTATAACAGATATATGACTTTAACTCACAATTCTAATGACCTCCTTGCTCTGCTCCTAAGCCTCGGGTGGAGCGAGTTGAAATGATGGATTATCTATTCACGGGAACAATTCAATCAATAAAAGTAAAACATTAGTAAATAACCCTAGGCCTAGACTCCTAAAACTGATTGTCTAAAAATTTTGATTCAGAAATTCTATCAAAAATTTGATAGAACTTCCCCTAAAATACGAATGTTTACCCCCCGTATAATGGGTCCAGGACTTGCCAGAAACACTTCTAATTTTCAAAAACTAATTAACGGAGTCGGGCCTCAAAATTACATTATTTTTCCCAACTCCGCAACACATCACAAAATACAATTATTGGCAGACGGTCCGACATACTATTATCAATCCTAACAAAATTTTTCTGGTATTCAACACAATAATTAATCAAATAACTTTTTATCAACAAACTCTAAAATCAACGAGCTAGAGAATTACCGAGACGGTTTATCAATCGGTCAGCTTGCCTCCAACCATCGAAGTCGGATCGACGATCTGAGCACTCCTACGAACTCGAGACAATGTGTAGATGATGATTCCAGCACCCGATCCTCCGATTTACCCCCAATCATCTGGAAAAATTCACTGACGATCTTGGCTGTCGATTTTCAAACGGAGTCCGATCGCCACAAAACTAGTGCCATTGGAAAGCTTGAGCTAAGGGAAGTTCGAATATGCCTTCTGATCGGCCATCCTTCGCCGGAACTCGCTGGAAAAAGCCTAAAATTCTGGCTGCATACTCAAAAACTCCTTCGCCGAACACGCCTTCCTCCTGCCGCCATTTGCATCGTCATTGCTCCTAAAAGGAAGCCCACACTCAAGCGAGTTAATCGCCACCCGACTCGGCCGCCATTGCAGTTGAAGATGCTATGCACGATGATGTGCATAGTTTACACATATTTTCTTGCATATTATTGCGTATGTTCTTAGCAATTATTGTGCTTTTATTCCCAAACCACCTGTGTTTTATGTTCTTTTGCATTTCAGGAGCATTTATAGGACTGTTATCGGTGTTTAAGCAATTATAGATCAATACGTGCAGAAACGGACGAGAATTCATCAAGATCAGATAAGAGCCCACGTTGCACACATTGAGCACGGCCTAGGTCAAGGCCGTGCTGACCATCAATCGAAACTTGGTCTTCAAAAAAATTGTTTTGGTACGATTTCCGAGGGCACCACGGCCTCCACTGCGGGTCGTGGTGGCCAGCACTGACGGGGGCACGACCATGGTGAAAACCTACTTGGCGAGATCTACAGTTTCAGCACGGCCTGGACTCTAGCCAGCACGGCTATGGTCAAGGAGTGAGAGAGAGCCCTGGCAGTTGGTTCAGTTTTTGCACAGTGCTGAGTGTGGGAGAGAGTTGCAGAGAGAAAGAATCTCAGAATCGTAAGGTTTCGAGTGCAAAACAATAGTGGAGCAATTCAAGAGGCACATTGGGAGATTAATCGTAATGCAGATCCAGATTTGGAGCTGTTCATCCAATTCGAAAGAAAAGGGTGTACATGTTTCATTTTCATTATTCTTCCATTGTAATTGATTTCCTAGTTGTTTTAAACATGAACATGTTTAGCTAGATTGATTAAATCCATTGGGATTTCTTTACTATGTTAGCTTAATATTATATTGTTGGATTGTTTGAGTTAGTTTTGTATTCTTCTTGCTTTCAATATTAATAGATAATACATTATTCATGAGACGTTGTGAATTGTGGTGTTTAGATTGCTTTATGTGATTGAGAAGTCCATTTGGCAATTGGAATTTTGAATAGCAAGAACTGGTTAATAATCACTTAGAGATAAGGATAATTAACTAGCCGGATTAAGAATTAATAAAGTTTAATAGAGGTGGATTAAGGCTTAATGCTAATTTAAGAATCAATCCTTAGGAAGAGATTCCAACTTTAGGTTATTAGGTTTAGGAATTCGTCTATCTCGAGAGAGAAACCGAATTCAGTTAAGAATTCGTCCATGGGTAGCATAATTAGACTCATCAATCCTTTATCTTTTGTTTGATTGCCAACTAGTTTAGGTTCCCTTTGGATTTGCTTTCTTGTCTTGGTTATTTCATTTATCCATTCATTCCTGCATCTCCCTTAGAACTTAGCTAGTAGCTATTAGTTAGTTTAGAAATTATTCATCATTTATTTTAGATTAATATAACAAAGAACAAAGAAGTAACTCTGGGCTTTTACTTTCCCGAGGAATACGACCTTGATACTCGCCATGAGTACTAGACTGCATCGATAGGTTCACTGCCTTAGATTGTAGCTGCATAAGTAGCCTATCACACGACGTCAAACAGCCGATGCCTCTCTTTCTTTTTCTTATTCGCCGCTCACTGCCACCGTCGCTATTGCTGAACTCGCCGGCGTCTGCTCTTCCGCCAGCCATCGCCACTGTGCCTTGAGCAGCCTCCTTCTCCACTTGCCATAGACGGCAGCTCCTCCCTCTCGCTTTTCTTCTCCTTCTTCCCCGATTCTCCTTCCTTTCTTTCTTTCCTTATCGCAAAATGGTCCTTTAATTTTTGCTGAATAACCATTTAGTCCCTCATCTTTTTAATTACTAACAATTCCTCTTGCAAAATTCTTATTTAACCCTCCAACTTTTTTGTAGTATTTCAATTAGGCCCCTAACTACTTAATTTGGGCCAAATTACAATTATTAAAAATAGAGAGTTACCTAATTACCCTTGCTTTTAATGGAGAAATTACTAAAATGCCTTACCGACATATTTAATTACAACAATACCAACCATGAAAATTCTCATTTAAACCCCATGTTAATGCAATTATACTTTTAGCCCTTATTTCATAATTAATTGACAAATTAATCCTAATACTTAATTAACTTAGCTAACTAATTTGTTGACTATTTTTCAATTTAATCCAACACCATTGCTAATTAAAATTTTGCCATTCCTCAATAAATTCTTTTATAAGAATATTATTTTCTCTCATAACTTTCAAATATAATATTTAATTCATATTAGGAGGAAATATGAGTGACCTATATATATATAAAATATAATTTATCCTCTATAGAACTCCCTGAATTAATTTCTTGAAAAATCAAACTAATTAGATATAGATAAATAATCCCTTTATTTCTATCTAGCATTAAAATTCTATTTTAAATCATCCCAATTTAATTAAATAAAAACTCTTATTAGTTAATACTATTATTATTATTAGAAAGAAAAATTTCGGGTATTATAGGAAACAACCCCGTTAGAGGGCTATATTTGTGGATATTAGAAAACAACCTCGTAAGAGGGGTATATTTATGAGTATGAGATAACAACCTGATAATAGGGGTATATTTTTTAATATAAGAAAATAACCTCATAAGAGAGCTATATTTGTGAGTATTAAAAAACAACCCCATAATTAGGGTATAATTTTTAATATGGGAGAACAACCCCGTAAGAGGGGTATACTTTTTAATATGAGAAAACAAGCCCGTAAGAGGGGTATGTTTGTAAATATTAGAAATTAACACAGTAAGTCGGGTACATTTGTTAGTATGAGTACACAACACTGTAAAAGCGATATATTTATGAATATGAGAAACCAACACCGTATGAGGGTTACATTTATGAATATGAGAATACAACCATGGAAGAAGAGTATATTTTCGAGTTTGAGGAAAAAACTCCATAACAGGGATATATTTTTTAATACGAGAAAAGAAACTCATAACAGGGTTATATTTCTCAATATAAAAAAACAACCCCGTACGTCAGGTATGTTTGTAAGTATGAGTAAACAACACCGTAAAAGGGATATTTATGATTATAAGAAGTCAACCTTCTAAGAGGGGTATATTTGTAAATATACTCTCAAATATACCCCTCTTATAGGGTTGTTTTCTCATATTCTCAAATATACCCCTTTTACGGGGTTGTTCTCTCATATTTCCCAATATACCCCTCTTACGGGGTTATTTTCTGATATTGACAAATATAATCCTTTATTGGGGTTGTTCTCTCATACTCACAAATATACCCTTTTTCACGGGGTTGTTTTCTAATATTGACAAATATACCACTCTTACGGGGTTGCTTTCTCATATTAAAAGACATATCCCAATTGTGGGGTTGCTATCTCATATTACCAATATACCCCTCTTTCGGGGTTGATTTCTCATATTTATAAATATATCCCTTTTACGTTGTTATTTACTCATATTCACAAATATATCAGACTTACGTAGTTGTTTTCTTATATTGACAAATATTACCCCATTTACGGAGTTATTTTCTCATATTAAAAAATATACAACTGTTATGGAGTGATTCTCTCATACTCATAAATATATCCCTCCTACGAGTTTCTTTTCTCATATTCACAAATATACCTCTCTTATGGGATGGTTTTTTCATTTTCATAAAAACAACCCTCTTACGGGGTTATTTTCTTATCTTGAAAAACACCTCTTTTATCGGGTTGTTGTATCATACCCACAATTATATCCCTTCTTACAGGGTTGATTTCATATATAAATATATCCCTTTTACGGTATTGTACTCATAATAAAAAACATACCCGACTTACGAGGTGGTTTTCTAATATTTATAAATATATTCTATTACGACATTGTTTTCTCATATTAAAAGATATATCCCTATTATGGGGTTTTTTTCTCATACTCATGAGTATAACCCTTTTACGGGGTTTTTTTTTCTCATTTTCACATATAGACCCCTCTCACGGGGTTAGTTTCTCATATTCACAAATATGCCCCACTTACGGGGTTATTTTCTCATACTAACAAATATACCCCTCTTACGGGGTTATTCTCTCATATTAATATATATACCCCCACTTACGGTGTTAGTTTCTCATATTTATAAATATACCCTTCTGACGCACTTGTTTCCTCATACACACAAATATACTCCACTCACGGGGTTGTTCTCTTTTATTAACAAATATACCCCTCTGAAGGGTTTGTTCTCTCATTTTAAAAAATATACCCTTTTACGCGGGTGTTTTCTCATACTCACAAATATACTCCTCTTACGAGATTGTTTTCTCACACTAAAAAATGTACCCTATTATGGGGTTGTTTTCTCATGCTCACAAATATACCCCTCTTACGGGGTTTTTTTTCATATTAAAAAAATATACCCCTATTATGGGGTTGTTTTCTCATACTCACAAATATAGCCCTCATATGGGATTGATTTTTCATATTTATAAATATATCCCTTTTACAGCGTTGTTTACTCAAACTCACAAATATACTCGACTCACGGGGTTGTTTTCTTATATTGACAAATATACTACTCTTACGAGGTTCATTTTTCATATTCACAAATATACCCCCATTACAATATTATTTCCTAATATTCAGAAATATACCCTTCTTACGGGGTTGTTCTCTCATATTCACAAATATACCCCTCTCACGGGTTGTTTTCTAATTATTACAAGCGTCCCCCTCTTAGGGGTTGTTTTCTTATATTAAAAAATTACACCTTTTACGCGGGTGTTTTTCCATACTCATAAATATACCCCTTTTATAGGATTATTTTCTTATATTCACAAATATAGCACTCTTACGAGGTTAATTTCTCATATTCATAAAAATACCTCTTTTACGGTGTTGTTTCCTCATACTCACAAATATACTCCATTTACGGGGTTATTTTCTTGTATTAACAAATATACCCCTCTGAAAGGGTTGTTTTCTCATATTAAAAAAATTTACTCCTATTACGTGATTATTTTTCCATACTCACAAATATACCCCTCTTACGTGGTTGCTTTCTCATATTCACAAATATACCCCTCTTACGGTGTTGGTTTCTCATTCTAAAAAATATACCACTATTATGGGGTTGTTTTCTCATACTCACAAATATACCCCTCTTATGGGATTGATTTCTCATATTCCTAAATATATCCCTTTTATGGCGTTTTTCACTAATAGTCATAAATATACCGAGTTACCGGGTTGATTGCTCATATCCATAATTATACCCATCTTACGATATTATTTCTGCATATTCACAAATATACCTCTTTTGCGAGTTTATTTTTTCATATTCATAAATATACCCCTCTCACGGGATTGTTATCTAATTTTTACAAATATATCCCTCTTACGGGGTTGTTTTCTTATATTAAAGAATATACCTTTTTTCTCCGGGTGTTTTCTCATACTCACAAATATATCCCTCTTACGGGATTATTTTCACATATTAAAAAACTTACCCCTATTATGGGGTTGTTTTCTCATACTCACAAATATAGCGCACTTAGGGGATTGTTTTCTTATATTCACAAATATACCCCCTTACGGGGTTATTTTCTTAGTCACAAATATACCCCTTTTACGGTTTGTTTCCTCATACTCACAAATATACTCCAGTTACAGGGTTGTTTTCTTCTATTAACAAATATACCCTTCTAAACGAGTTATTTTCTCATAATATAAAATATGCCCCTTTTACGCGAGCGTTTTCTCATACTCATAAATGTACCCCTCTTATAGGGTTATTTTCTCATATTAATAAATAAACCACTCTTTCGGGATTGATTTCTCAAATTCACAAATATACCTCTTTTACGGTGTTGTTTTCTTATATTCATTAATATACCCCTTTTATAGGATTGTTACATAATACTCACAAATATACTCCTCTTACGGGGTTATACTCTAATATTGTTAAATATACCCCTCTTATGGGATTGTTTTCTGATATAAAAATATATACCCCTCTTACGAGGCTGTTTTCTCATATTCAAAAATATACCTCTCTTTCATGGTTGTTTTCTCATATTCACAAATATAGCACTCTTATGGGGTGTACTTTGTTATATTAACAAATATACCCCTTTACGGGATTGTTCTATCATACTCACAACAAATATACCCTACTATGAGTTTGTTTTCTAATATTGATAAATATACCCCTCTTTAATAGGACTCCTTACGAGCATTGTTTTTATCTACCATTATCTAAAAATAATCAAATTATTAATGACTGGACGAAACCAAGAAATAACCCCTCATGTACGAAATTTTAGAAGATTCCCTTTAAGATCAAACAATTCCATCGAATTGAGTATGATTGTATGTGTGATAGCATCTACTATACTAGGAATATCAATGAAGCTAATTATTGAAATTGCTCAAGATACCCTTTTTAGCTTCTAGAATTTATTTCTTAGTTCAAGATCCCTCTTACTAACTAGAATCAAAGAATTGGTAGATCTGTTTCGCCTAAAATGGGAATGGGTTAGGGTTATGAACTTATAATCTATAATCTGATAATTTTGTTTTCTCATATTCACAAATATATCCCTCTTACGGGGTTGATTTTCCATATTTAGAAATATATCCATTTTAAGGTGTTGTTTAGTCATATTCATAAATTTATCACTATTATGGGGTTGTTTACTCATGCTCACAAATATACCCGACTTACAAGGTTATTTTCTTTTATTGACAAATATACCCCTCTTATGGGGTTCTTTTGTCATATTAGGAATATTACCCCTTTTATGGAGTTATTTTTTCAAACTTACAAATATACCCCTCTTATGGGGTTCTCTTCTTATATTCACAAATATAGCCCTCTTACAGGGTTATTTTCTCATATTCACAAATATACCCCTCTTCCGGAGTTATTTTCTCATATTCATAAATATACCCTTCTTACGGGGTGCTTTTGTCATATTTACAAATATATCTCTATTATAGGATTATTCTCTCATGTTCACAAATATACCCCTCTTATGGGGTCATTTGTAGAGATGAAAAGATATTCCCCTTTTACATTGTTGTTTTCTTATACTTATAAATATACCCCACTTGCAAGGTTGTTTTGTCATATTCATAAAGATACCGCTATTATAGGGTTGTTTTCTTATATTCCCAAATATATCGCTCTTATGGGGTGTCTTCTCATACTCACAACAAATACACCCGACGTATAGAATTCTTTTATATATATTAATAAATATACTCCTTTTATGTGGTTGTTTTATCATACTCACAACAAATATACCCCTCTTATGCGGTTATTTTCTAATATTGAAAATATACCCATCTTATTGGATTGTTTTCTCATATTAAAAAATATACCCCTTTTATAGGGTTGATTTCTGATACTCACAAATATACCCCTCTCATGGGGTTGTTTTCTGACACTCACAAATATACCCCTCTCACAGGGTTATTTTCTCATATCCATAAATATACCCCTGTTGCGGGGGTTGTTTTCTCATATTAAAGAATATACCCCTCCTACGAGGTTGTTTTCGTATATTAAAAATATGCCCCTATTCTAGGGTTTTTTTCTCATACTTAGAAATCTACCCATTTTACATGGTTTTTTTTATATTAAAAAATATACCCCTATTATGGGGTTGTTTTCTCATACTCATAAATATACACCTCTTATGAGATTATTTTCTCATATTCACAAATATATATCTCTTATGGGGTTGTTTTCTCATATTCACATATATACCCCTATTACGAGGGGTATATACCGCTTGTATGGGGCGTTTTATCTTATATTGACACATATACCCCTTTTACGGGGTTGTTCTATCATACTCACAACAAATATACCCTCCTTTCTAGGTTGTTTTCTCAAATTAAAAAATATACCCCTCTTATAGGGTTGTTTTCTCATATTAAAAAAAATACCCCTATTATGAGATTCTTTTCTCATATTCACAAATATAACACTCTTACGGGGTTGTTTTCTCATATTAAAAAATATACCCCTATTGTAAGGTTGTTTTCTTATATTGACCAATATACACCACTTACGGGGTTGATTTCTCATATTCTTAACTATGCCCCGTTTACGATGTTGTTTCCTCATATTCACAAATGTACCACTCTTATGACGTTGTTTTCTCATATTCATAAATATATCCCTCTTATGGGGTTGTTTACTAATTTTTACAAATATAACTCTCTTAAAGGGTTGTTTTCTCATATTAAAAAATATACTCCTTTTACGCGATTGTTTTCTTAACTCACAAATACACACCTTTTACGGGGTTGTTTTCTCATATTCACAAATATACCCGTCTTACAGTGTTCATTTCTCATATTCATAAATATACCCATATTACAATGATGTTTCCTCAAACTCAAAAATATACCCCACGTACGGGGTTGTTTTCTTATATTGATAAATATACTCTTCTTACGAGGTTGTTTTGTCATATTAAAAGATATACCCTTTTTATGGGGTTGGTTTCCAAAGCTTACAAATATACCACTCTTACGGGATTATTTTTCTATATTTACAAATTTACCCCTCATATGGGGTTGCATTTTCATATTCATAAATATACCCATCTTACGAGGTTGTTTTCTTAAATTGACTAATACATCGTTGTTATGTGGTTGTTTTCTCATATTAAAAAATATACCCCTTTTACGCGGTTGGTTTCTCATACTCACAAATATAGCCCTCTTATGGGATTGTTTTCTTAAATTCAAAAATATACCCCTTTTACGCGGTTGGTTTCTCATACTCACAAATATAGCCCTCTTATGGGATTGTTTTCTTAAATTCATAAATATACCCCTCTTACAGGGTTTATTTCTCATATTAATAAATATATCTAATTTACGACGTTGTTTACTAATACTCATAAATACAACCCTCTTATGGGGCTATATTCTTGTATTAAAAGATATACCCCTATTATGGGTCTACTTTCTCATACTCATAAATATACCCCTTTTACGGGTTTTTTTTTCTCATATTCACAAATATACCCCTCTTATGGGGTTGTTTGCTTATATTCACAAATATAACACTCTTACGGGGTTATTTTCTCATATTCACAAATATACTCCACTTACGGGTTTGATTTCTCATATTCATAAATATATCGCCTTTATGGCGTTGTATACTCAAACTTAGAAATAGAGCTAACTTACGGGGTTGTTTTCTTATACTGACAAATGTACCTCTCTTACGGGGTTGATTTCTCATATACATTAATGTATCCCTTTTACGACGTTGTTTACTCATACTAACAATTATACCCGACTCTTGGGGTTGTTTTCTAATTTGAAAAATATACCCCTTTTACAGGGTTGTTTTCTCATATTAAAAAATATACTCCTCTTACAGGATTATTTTCTCATATCAAAAAATATACCCCTACTATGGAGTTGTTTTCTCATACTCGCAAATATACCCTTCTTACGAGGTTTTTTATTCATATTAAGAAATATATTCCTATTATGGGGTTTTTTCTTCATACTCACAAATATACCCCTCTTACAGGGTTGTTTTCTCGTATTCACAAATATTCCCTTCTTACGGGGTTGTTTTCTTATTTTCACATATACACCTCTACCCCAGGGTTGTTCTATCATACTCACAAATATACCGCTCTTACGAGGTTCTTTCTTATATTGACAAATATAGCCCTTTTATGGGGTTGTTCTATCACTCACGAATATACTCCTCTTACGAGGTTGTTTTCTAATATTGACAAATATACGCTTCTAATGGGGTTGTTTTCTCAAATTGAAAAATATACCCTTGTTACGGGGTTGTTTCTCATATTCACAAATATACCCCTCTTACAAGGTTGACTTCTCATAATCACAAATATATCCTTCTTACGGTGTTGTTTACTCATACTCACAAATATACCCGACTTATGGGTTGTTTTCTTGTATTCAGAAATATAATCCTGTTATTGTGTTGTTTTCTCAAACTGAAAAATATACTCTTCTTCAAGGGTTGTACTCTCATATTCACAAATGTAACCCTCATATGGTGTTGATTTCTCATATTCATAAATATATCCCTTTTACGCTGTTGTTTACTCATACTAACAAATGTGCCCGACTTACGGGCTTGACAAATATTGACAAATATACCCCTCTTACGGGCTTACTTTCTCATATTAATAAATATACCCGTATTTACGGTTGTTCTTTTATATTAAAAGATATACCCCGATTATGCGGTTGTTTTCTAATACTCACAAATATACCCCTCTAATGGGGTTGTTTTCTAATATTTACAAATATACCCATCCTACGGGGTTATTTTCTCATTTTAAAAGTATATCTCTATTACGGGGTTGTTTTCTCATATTCACAAATATACCCCTCTTACGGGGTTGATTTCTTATATTCATAAATAACCCTTTTTATGGTATTGTCTCCTCATACTTAAAAATAGACTGCATGTATGGGGTTATTTTCTTATATTGATAAATATACTCCTTTTATGAGGTCGTTTCCTCATATTAAAAAATATACCTGAGGTTATTTACTCATACTCACAAATCTACCCGACTTAGGGGGTTCTTTCTTATATTGACAAATATATTCCTTTTATGGGGTTGTTCTTTGATACTCATAAATAAAGCACTATGACGGGGTTATTTTCTCATATTTACAATTATACCCCTCTTATTTGGTTATTTTCTCATATTCAAAAATTTATCTCTCTTACGGGGTTGTTTTCTCTTATGAAAAAACATACCCCTTTTATGTGGTTGTTTTCTCATATTCACAAATATACCCCATATATGAGTTTGGTTTCTCATATTCATAAAATATCCATTTTTCGGGATTGTTTACTCATACTCAGAAATATACCCGATAAAGGGGTTCGTTTCTTATATTGACAAATATACCAGTCTTACGGGGTTCTTTTCTCATATTAACAAATATATCCTTTTTATGTTGTTGTTTTCTCAAACTCAAAGATATACTCCTCTTACAGTGTTGTTTTCTCGTATTCATAAATATACTCCTCTTACGGGGATATTTTCTAATATTAACAAATATACCTCTCTTACGAGGGATGTTTTCTCATACTATAAGATATACCTCTTTTACGCTGTTGTTTTCTCATACATACAAATATACCGCGCTTACGGGGTTGATTTCTCATATTAAAAAACATACCGCTTTTACGGCGTTGTTTCCTCTGAGTCATAAATATACCTCACTTACGGGGTTATTTTCTAACATTTACGAAAATATCCCTCTTACGGGGTTGTTTTCTCATATGAAAAAATATACCCTTTCTATGTGGTTGTTCTCTCATATTCACAAATATACCCCTCATATGGGCTTGATTTTTCATATTCATAAATGTATCCCTTTTATGGGGTTGTTTACTCATACTGACAAATATACCCGACCTATGGGGTTGTATTCTTATATTTACCAATATACCCCTCTTACAAGGTTATTTTTTTATATTAAAAAATATACCCCTTTTATGTTGTTGTCTCATGCTCACAAATGTACCCCTCTTACAGGGTTGTTTCTCATATTCACAAATATACCACTTTTAAGTAGTTTTTTTCTCATACACATAAATATACCAATCATATTGGTTTGATTTCTCATATTCATAAATGTATCCCTTTTATGGGGTTGTTTACACATACTTACAAATATACCCGTCTTAGCCCTCTTACGGGATTATTTCCTTATATTAAAAACATACTACCTTTTATAGGGTTGTTTTCTCATTCTCAGAAATATAGCCCTCTTATGGGGTTATTTTCTCATATTTATAAATATTCTCCTCTTACGGGATTGTTCTTTGATACTCACAAATAAAGCACTCTTACGAGGTTATTTTTTGATATTCACAAATATACCCCTCTTACAGGGTTGTTTTCTCATATTCACAAATTTACCTCTCTTAAGGTGTTGTTTTCTAATATTGACAAAAATACCCCTCCTTACGGGATTATTTTCTCATATGAAAAAATATACCCCATTTATGTGGTTCTTTTGTCATATTCATAAATATAACCCTCATATGGGGTTGCTTTCTCATATTCATAAATGTATCCCTTTTACGGTGTTGTTTACTCATACTCACAAATATACCCGACTTAGAGGGTTGTTTTCTTATATTAATAAATATACCACTCTCACGGGGTATCTTCTCATATTGAAAAATATACCCATTTTATATTGTTATTATTTGATACTCACAAATATACCACCATGACTGGGTTATTTTCTCATATTCACAAATATACCCCTCTTACGGGATTATTCTCTCATATTCATAAATTTACCCCCCTTACAGTTTTGTTTTCTAATATTGTCAAAAATACCCCTCTTACGAGGTTGGTTTCTCATATAAAAAATATACTCCTTTATTTATGTGGTTGTTTTCTAATATTCACAAATATGTCCCTCATACGATGTTGATTTCTTAATTCATAAATGTATCTATTTTACGGGGCTGTTTACTCTAACTCACAAATATTGACAAATATACCCATCTTACAAGGTTGTTTTCTCCTATTAAAAAACATACCCTTTTATGGGGTTGTTCTCTAATACTTACAAATAAAGCACTCTGACGGGGTAATTTTCTCATATTCACAAATATACCCCTCTACAAGGTTGTTTTCTCATATTCACAAATTTACCTCCCTTACGGTGTTATTATCTATTATTGACAAAAATACCCCTCTTATGGGGTTGTTTTCTCATACTGAGAAATATAGCCGACTTAGGGGGTTGTTTTCTTATATTGACAAATATACCCCTCTTACGGGGTTGTTTTCTCATATTAAAAAATACACCTTTTTTATGCGGTTTTTACTCACTCTCAGATATATCCGACTTAGGGGGTTGTTTTCTTATATTGACAAATATATCCCTCATACGAGGTTGTTTTCTTATATTAAAAAATATGCCACTTTTATAGGTTTATTCTCTCATTCTCAGAAATATACCCCTCGTATGGGGTTATTTTCTCATATTCACAAATATTCCCTCTTACGGGGTCGTTTTCTTATACTCACAAATACATCCCTCTTACGTGGTTATTTCCTTATATTTATAAATACACCCATTCTGCGGGGTTGTTCTATCATACTCACAAATATACACCTCATACAGGTTTCTTTTTAATTTTGACAAATATACCTCTCTTTTGGGTTGTTTTCTCATATTAAAAATATACTCCTGTTACGGAATTATTTTATCTGATTTACAAATATGCCCCTTCTACGGGGATGATTTTTCATATTCATAAATGTAACTTTTTTACGGTGTTGTTTACTCATACTCACAAATATATCCAATTTAGGAGGGGTTTTTTCTTATACGGACAAATATACCACTCTTATGGTGTTGTTTTCTCCCATTAAATAATATACCCCTTTTACGGGATTGTTCTCTCATATTAAAAAATATACCCCTCTTACAGGGTTGTTTTCTTATATTGACAAATATACCTCTTTTACGGTATTATTTCCTAATACTAATAAAAATACCCCTTTTACGGGATTATTTTCTCATATGAATAAATATACCCTTTTTACGGGGTTGTTTACTCATACTCAAAAATATACCCGACATAGGGGGTTGTTTTCTTATGTTGACAAATATACCAGTCTTACGGGGTTGTTTTCTCATATTAAAAATATACCCCTTTTATGTGGTTGTTTTCTCAGACTCACAAATATACCCTACTTCTTGGGTTGTTTTCTCATATCCATAAATATATGCTTCTTACGGTGTTTTTTTCTAATATTGACAAATATACCTGATATAAGGAGTTGTTCTCTTATATTACTAAATAAACCCCTCTTACAGGGTTGTTTTCTCATATTAAAAAATATACCCTTTTATTGGGTGTTTACTCATATTGAGAAATATAGCCGATTTAAGGGGTTGTTTTCTTGTATCAACAAATATACCCCTTACGGGGTTGTTTTATCATATTAAAAAATATACCCCTTTTATAGGGTGTTTACTCATATTGAGAAATATAGCTGATTTAAGGGGTTGTTTTCTTGTATTAACAAATATACCCCTCTTCTGGGGTTGTTTTATCATATTAAGAAATATACCCCTTTTATGGGGTATTTCTCTTATACTCACAAATATACCATTCTAACAGGTTATTTTCTCATATTCACAAATAAGTCCCTCTTACGGGGTTGGTTTCTCATATTCATAAATTTACCTTCATTCCGGTGTGATTTTCTAATATTGAGAAAAATACCGCTCTTATGGGGTTGTTTACTCATACTCACAAATATACCCGACTTAGGTGGTTATTTTCTTATATTGACAAAAATACCCCTCTTTTCGAGTTGTTTTCTCATAAATATATCCCTCTTATGGGGTTATTTTCTCATATTCACAAATATTCCTCTCTTACGGGGTTGTTTTCTCATACTCACAAATATATCCCTCTTACATGGTTGTTCCTTATATTGACAAATACACCCATTTTACGGTGTTGTTCTATTATACTCACAAATGTATCCCACTTCTAGGTTTTTTTCTTATATTTACAAATATACCGCTCTTACGGGGTTTTTCTCATATATGAAAAAATGTACCCCAATTATTGAGCTAATTTGTTATACTCACAAATATACCTCTCTTACGTGGTTATTTTCTCATATTCACAAATATATCACTCTTACAGGGTTGTTTTCTCATATTCATAAATATACCCCTCTTACGGGATTGTTTTCTTATATTTATAAATACACCCTTTTTAGGGGGTTGTTCTATCATAGTCACAAATATACCTCTCTAACGGGATTGATTTCTAATATTGACAAATATACCCTTTTTTGTATTATTTTCTTATATTAAAAATATAACTCTGTCACGAGGTTGTATTTTTATTTTCACAAATATACCCCTCTTATGGGGTTGATTTCTCATAGTAATAAATATATCTCTTTTACGACGTTGTTTAATCATCCTCACAAATACACCCGACTTATGGGGTTGTTTTCTCATATTAACAAATATATCCCTCTTACAGGGTTGTCTTCTCATATTAAAAAATATACCCCTTTTATAGGAATGTGTTTTGATACTGACAAATATACCACTCTTACGGGGTTTTGTTTCTCATATTCACAAATATGCCCCTCTTATGGGATTATTTTCTCATAGTCACAATACACCCCTCTTCTGAGGTTGTTTTCTCATATTTACAAATATTCTTACGGGGTTATTTTCTCATATTAAAAAATATAATACTTTTATGATGTTTTCTCATACTATAAAACATACCCCTCATACGGGTTATTTTCTCATATTTATAAATATACCCTTCTTACGGAGTTGTTTTCTCATATTCACAAATATACCACTCTTACGGGATTGTTTGCTCATATTCACAAATATACCCCTTTTTCGGTGTTTTTTTCTAATATTGACAAATATAACTGATTTACAGAGTTGTTTTCTTATATTGATAAATATATCCCTGTTAATGGGTTATTTTCTCATATTAAAAAGTATACCCCTTTTATGCGGTGTTTACTTATATTGAGAAATATAGTCGACTTAGGCATTTGTTTTCTTGTATTGACAAATATACCCCTCTTACGGGGTTGTTTTATCATATTAAGAAATATACCCCTTTTATTGGGTATTTTTCTGATACTCACAAATATACCAATTAGATGGGGTTGTTTTCTCATATTCACAAATATACCCCTCTTATGGGATTGGTTTCTAATATGGATAAAAATACCCCTTTTACCATATTTTTTTCATATGAAAAAATATATCCCCTTTAGGCGGTTGTTTTCTCATATTCATAAATATATCCTTTTTACGGTGTTGTTTTCTCATACTCACAAATATACTCCATTTACAGAGTTATTTCCTTCTATTGATAAAAATACCCATCTTACGGAGTTGTTTTCTCATATTAAAAAATATACCCCTTTGATAGGGTTGTTTTCTCATACTTAGAAACATACCTCTCTTACGTGGTTGTTTTCTCATATTCACAAATATATCACTCTTATGGTGTTGTTTTCTCATATTCACAAATATACCCCTCTTACGGGGTTCTTTTCTTATATTGATAAATACACCCCTTATAGGGGGTTGTTCTATCATGGTCACAAATATACCTCTCCAACAAGGTTGATTTCTAATATTGACAAATATACCCCTTTTTTGGTGCTATTTTCTCATATTAAAAAATATACCCCTATTACGAGGTTGTTTTCTTATATTCACAAATATACCCCTCTTATGGGGTTGATTTCTCATATTCATAAATAAATTCTTTTTACGGCGTTGTTTCGTTATACTCATAAATATACCCAACTTACGAGGTTGTTTTCTTATACTAACAAATATACCTCTCTTACGAGGTTGTTGTCTCATATAAAAAAATATTACCCCTTTTATGGGATTGTGTTTTGATAATCACAAATATACCACTGTTATGGGATTTCTTCTCATATTCACAAATATACCCCTCTTACGAGATTGTTTTCTCATAGTCACAATATACCCCTCTTCTAGGGTTGTTTTCTCATATTCACAAATATACCCCTCTTACGGGGTTATTTTCTCATATTAAAAAATATAACCTTTTTATGGTGTTGTTTTCTCGTACTAAAAAATATACCCCTCTTACAGTGTGGTTTGCTCATATTTACAAATATACCCCTCTTACAGGATTGTTTTCTCATATTAACAAATATACTCCTCTTATGGGGTTGTTTTCTTATATTTACAAATACACTCCTTTTACGGGGTTGTTCTATCATAATCACAATATACCCCTCTTACGGGGTTGTTTTCTAATTTAGATGTATATACCCCTCTTACTCGGTTGTTTTATCATATTAAAAAATATACCACTTTTTTGGGGTTGTTTTCTGATATTCACAAATATAATCCTCTTACGGGATTGATTTCTTCTATTCATAAATATATCGCTTTTATTGTGTTGTTTACTCATACTCCCAAATATACATGATTTACGGGGTTGTTTTCTTATATTGACAAATGTACCACTCTTACGGGGTTGTTTTATCATATTAAGAAATATACCCTTTTTTTATGGGATATTTTTCTGATACTCACAAATACACCATTCTGACGGGGTTGTTTTCTCATATTAACAAATATACCCCTCTTACAGGATTATTTTCTCTATTCACAAATATACTCGTCTTACGAGGTTGGTTTCTAATATGGACAAACATACCCTCTTATGTTTTCTTTTCATATAAAAAAGCATCTCTTTTATGCGGTTGTTTTCTCATATTCATAAATATACCCCTTTTACGATGTTGTTATTTCATAGTCACAAATATACTCCAATTATAGGGTTGTTTTCTTATATTGACAAGTATACCCCTTTTACTAGGTTATTTTCATATATTAAAAAAATATACCCCTATTATTGAGCTAATTTGTTATACTCATAAATATACCTCTTTTACAGGGTTGTTTTTTCATATTCTCAAATATACCCCTCTTACAGGGTTGTTTTCTCATCATCACAAATATGCCCCTCTTATAGGGTTGATTTCTCATACTCACAAATATATCCCTTTTACGGTATTGTCTCTTCATACTAACAATATACCTTGATTACGGAGTTATTTTCTTTTATTGACAAAAATACCCCTCTTACGGAGTTGTTTTCTCATATTAAAAAATATACCCTTTTTACATGGTTGTTTTCTCATATTCACAAATATATCACTCTTATGGGGTCATTTTCTCATATTCACAAATATACCCCTCTTACGGGGTTGTTTTCTTATATTGACAAATACACCCCCTTTTGGGGGTTGTTCTATCATAGTCACAAATATACCTCTCTAACAGGGTTGATTTCTAATATTGATAAATGTATCCCTTTTTGGTGTTATTTTCTCATATTAAAAAATATACCCCTGTCACAAGGTTATTTTCTTATATTGACAAAAATAACTCTCTTATGGGTTGGATTTCTTATATTCATAAATATATCCTTTTTAAGGCGTTGTTTAATCATCCTCACAAATATACCTGACTTACGAAGTTGTCTTCTCATATTGACAAATATACCCCTCTTACGGGGTTGTCTTCTCATATTAAAAAATATACCTCTTTTATGGGATTGTGTTCTGATACTCATAAATATACCACTCTTACGAGGTCTTTTTTAATATTCATAAATATACCTCTCTTACGAGGTTGTCTTCTCATAGTCATAAATATACCCCTCCTACGGGGTTTTTTTCTCATATTCACAAATATACCATGTTGACCTAAGGGTAATTGATCTCTATTTTGATCCTAGCAACCAAATTAATTATCAATAACATCATGACTGACTGTCTATGTGGCAGACCACCAAAGGAACCAAGCTTAGACTAAACATTCTTGAAACTTGAAGCAAGTCTTGTACAAAGACCCAAAATGCATGAGGTCACTTTCAAGGCGCGAGGGAGCTTTTCGCATGACCAAAAGCTTCCATGAGGGCGCTTCTAGACCTGAACAAGGCAAGCGCGAGGGCGCTATTGTGGCCTGGGGGTTGTTTTCATAGTTATTGCGATGTCATAACCATTGAGATTTCAGCCACCCCATCAGTGCCATGTGGCTGGAGCCGCTGGAGCCCAACGTCTCTTTTTAGAAAGCACGAGCACGCTTGGAGAGCACGGGGGTGCTTTCCATGACTTTAGGAAATTTTTGCCAAGTTATCAAAATCTTACAATTAAAGAGGTTTGGCCTTATCATAATGTCTCCAAGGGGTTGGCCTTATTACAACTCTTGCAAATTTATTTCTTAACTTTCTATACTAATTTCTTTCTTTGTAAAGTGTATAAAGTTGAAACTCTTTGTTCAAGTAAAACTCAAAAGAGTTGTTGTGTGAGCCTAGGTATTAAAAACACAAGGAATTAGTTGTTGAATAACCATTAATACTTAAGGGTTAAGGGACTTAGTGAGAGATTGATTCACTAAGGAAAAAGGTTTAGTGTGAGCCTTGAAAACACCAAGTTATTGGGTGAACTTGTAAAATCCAAAGGTTTGTAATCTTAGTGATTATAATGAAATACTCAAGTGTGATCTTGAGGAGTAGATGTAGGGAAGTTTGTTCCTGAACCACTATAAACCCTTGTATCATCTTCTTTAACCCTTAACCTCTTGTGCTTTTACCCAAAATCATTAATTTCTGCAATTTGAAGTCACCAATTTAACCCCCCTTCTTGGTTCCAAGGGATAATAAGTAGTGCTAGAATAAGTTCACACTTATCAAGATTAATTGCGAGTGCAAAAATCATGGCAACCAATGAAGGAGCCCAACACCTCAAGCCGTTCTTCAACATATCTGACTCTATGTTTTGAAAATTCTGTATGGAAATCTACTTGAATTCCTATGGCATTGAAGTGTGGGACTATATGGTAAAGGAATGGAAAGCTCCTATTGAAATAAAGAATGGTGAAGAAAGAATCCTTCCTAGAGAAGAATGGGTAGATGCCCATAAGAAGCACAACCACAAGAACAAGCAAGCAATGGCTATATTTGTGAATTGCCTCTCTAGAGAAGAATGTGGGATAGTGTAATATTGCACTGCGACTCATCAAATTTGGACTACCTTGGAGAACTATCATGAAGGCACGAAGCAAGTAAAATCATGGAAGATCCAAATGTACGTCACCGAATATGAGATTTCAAAATGAAGCTTAATGAGTCCGTCACCGATATGACAAATAGACTTCTCACCATCATCAACAACATGAGAAAGCTTGAAAGCACTATGAGCTAGTAGACATCAATAACAAAATCCTTAGGAGCCTTCCTTTGGATAAATATGATGCTAGAGTGGCTAGCATTGAAGAAGCAAATGATGACCTAGGTAAGATTCCTGGATGTTCTTATAGGTAAGCTTCTAACTCATGAGATGTCTCTTATGAGGATGAAGTTGATAGAGATAATGGAAAGAAGAAAGCCCTAGCTCTCAAGGCTCACACAAGAGCTTAAGATGCAATTGATGTCCCAAGTGATGATGAGGATCAAGGGGAATCTCTAAGTGAGAGTGATGATGTGGCTCTATCACCAAGCATGTCAAGAGGATACTTGAAGCCAAAAGGAGAAGAAGTAACAAGCCATTTACAAGCAAGAAGTCCTTCTCCAAACCAAGAATAAGTAAGGACAAGAAGGAGGAAATAACTTGATACAAATATGGGAAGCAAGGGCATATCAAACCAGATTGTCCCAAGTACTTGAAGAGGAAGAAGAGAGACAAAGAAAAGTAAAAGTGTTTAAAGGCTACTTGGAGTGATGCATCTTCATCCTCCAACATTGAAAGTGAAAGAGAAGAGGAGGCTAATCTTTATTTCATGGCAAATATGGAGGACTCTCAAGAGGTATACTCCACTTTTCATTCATGCAAATCTTTTTTTCTTGTTCATCTTCTCATTCTTTTGGTGATGACTTGTTGGATGATGAAGATGAGCTCTTACAAACATGCTTTTAAAATTAAATTTTTACAAAACCAAATGCTTTAGTTTGAAGGAAGACCTTAAATTTTAAAGAAGGAAATTGCCTCCTTAAAAACTTCCAATGATAACTTAAGGAAATCATTGGATGATATTTCAAAAGAAATTTTTTAAAGAGAACAAGTCTTTGAAAAATGAAGTTGAAGAGCTTAGGAACTCAATTTCAAAATTTCACAAAGGGAAAGAGTATTTGACACACTAATTGTGTCTCAACGACCTCCCTTTTTGAGACATGGACTCAGGTTCCAAAGAGCTTCATCATCCTCATCCCATAAACAATATTTTTCAAAGCCACTCAACCACAAGCATTTGAGAGAAACTCATATCGAGTTCCAAAGAGCAAAACATACACTAGACCTCTTATTCAAAAGAAAAGGAAAGACACACATGTTCCAAAGGCTAAGCCAAAAGGAATAAAGCATGCATTCATATATAAGAACACAAATGTTGATAAATCTTGTTCATGCATGTGTGAAGGTAATCATATGAAGTCCAAGCCTCAAGTAAAAGTGGCTAAGAAGATCAATCCAAATCCCATTACAAATTCTAAGGTCACTTGCCACTTGCCACTATTGCATGAGAATTGGATACATCAATGTGAAATGAAAAATAAGGAAAATGCACCTTTTCATGAATGAATTTTCCAATGCTAACCCCAAAGGACACAACCTTGTTTGGGTACCTAAAATCAAGTGAATTGACTCCTTTTTATAAGTGTGTCTTAAATCCACAAGCATAAATCGTTGGCACGTTAATAGTGGATGTTCAAGGCATATGATGGGTGACAAGAGCCTCTTTGCAAATGTCAAGGACTATAAAGGAGGTATAAATAACTTTTGAAATGATGTCAAGGGTAAGGTAATTGGCATCGACTCCATTGGTATGGTAAATCTTTCATTTATGATGTTTTCCTAGTTGATAGTTTGAAACATAATTTTATTGAGTGCAAGTCAGTTGTGTGATAAAGGGAACAAAGTCATTTTTGACTCGGATGTCTTGTCAATTCCTTAGTGGATGACAAAGTGATATCCAAAGGAGAAAGAAGTGGCAACACCTACACAATTGACCTACACAAAGTTTCTAATCAATCTTTCAAGTGTCTTGTGTCTATTACTAATGAATGGACATGCAAGCATGGAGCTTCTACACAAATTAGCCAAAAGGAGCTAGTTAATGGACTTCCCAAAGTGAAATTCATCAAAGACAAGCCTTGCGAAGCATGTTAAATAGGAAAAGAACATCTATAATCCTTTAAACCCAAAACTATTATAAGTACTTCTAGACCACTTCAACTATTAAATATGGATTTGTTTAGACCTACTAGAGTAGCTAGTTTGGGTGCAAAAGTCATATGTATTTATGATTGTTGATGATTACTCTAAATTTACTTGGGTTAATTTCCTTGCTCATAAGAATGAAGCTTTAGTGTTTTCAAATCTTTGCAAAACATGTTCAAAATGAAAAAGGGTATTTGATTTCCTCTATAAGGAGTGATCCTGGAAAAGAATTTGGAATTTCTCACAATTTTTCATCTCCTAGAACTCCCAAATAAAATGGAGCTGTGGAAAGGAAAAATAGAACACTAATGGAAATGGATAGGACAATGCTCAAAGAGTATAAACTTCCTTCTCTCATGCCAAAGTCGTTAACACTAGTTGTTATGTTGCAAATAGAGTTTTCAAAGACCTTTACTAAGAAAAACTTCTTATGAGCTTTAGAAAGGAAGAAAACCTAAGATCTCATATTTTAGAGTTTTTGGTTGCAAATTCTACATTTTAAATACCAAGGACAACCTTGGAAAATTTGATGCCAAAACTGACATAGGAATCTTCCTAGGCTATTTCACCTCAAGCAAAGCTTATAAAGCCTTTAAAACACGTACTTTAGTAGTTGAAGAGTCTATGAATGTAGTTTTTGATGAATCAAACAAGCTTGATTTTGGGAAAGGTGTTTATTTGAATGATCTTGTAGGTGCATTTGAGGAACTTAAAGTAAATGTTGATGACCCCTCAAAAGGAGTAGATGAACCTATAAAGGAAATTCAAGAAGATCAATATAATCAAGATGCAACTCAAGACCCCGAGAGATGGAAACCTCCCATAATTTTTCCAAGGGCTTGAAACTTCAAAAAGGATCATCCTCCTACATAAATCATTCGGAGATCTATCAAAAGGTGTAAGTACTTGTTCTAAACTACTAGCTTTAAATAATATAGCCTTTATTTCTCAAATTGAGCGAAAGACCATTGATGAGGCTCTAAAGGATGAAAGTTGGGTGATTGCTATGAAAAATGAACTCAACCAATTTAAGAGAAAAAAAGTGTGGGAACTCAACCAATTTAAGACCCAAGGATAACCAAATTATAGGTTGTAAATGGGTGTTTATAAATAAGCTAGATGAGCAAGTCTCTGTTAACCAATAAACATTAGCAAATAAAGCTAGAATATATACTCGCAATATGTAGGTTGTTAAGAATTGATTGGAACTAGACCATTGATTATAAAGTGCAATTTTATGCTAGGCTTATTCCCCTTTAGAAGCTATTAGGATGCTTTTAGCATATGCATGTCACATGATATTTAAGTTGTTTCAAATGGATATGAAAAGTGGGCCTTTGAGTATGGTCTTCAAGAGAGGAGGAAGTCTATGTTTAGAGCCTCGCTTTGAAGATTTAATCATAAGTTTCCTAATCATTTTCAAAATTTCTATAAAGCCTTATATAGGTTGAAGCAAGCTCCTAGAGCATCAAATGAAGTTTTCCAATTTAGTTCTTTTAAATCCTTTAGCTTTAGCTTGGCTCCTTCAATTTAAATTGGATCTCATAAAGGCAAGGTTGACACTACTTTTTTTATAAAGAAACATAAACATGATACTCTAATTGTCCAAATTTATGTTACAACATTGTGTTTGGAGCTACTAATGAGTTGCTTTGTGAGGATTTTGCTAAGTATATGACTAGGGAATTTGAAATGAGCATGATGGGAGATCTCAAATTCTTCCTTAGTCTTCAAATCAAGCAATGCAAGGATGGGATATTCATCAACCATTCCAAGTACACAAGAGAACTCCTAAAGAAATTTGAGATGGATGGTTGCAAAGTAGCCAAAACTCTAATAAGTGTCACAACTAAATTGGACAAGGATGAGAAGGGTAAGAGCATAAATGAAAAGCTCTATAGAGGTGTGATTGGTTTACTCTTATATTTAACTACCTCTAGACCCGATATTATGTATAATATTTTGCCTTTGTACTAGATTTCAATCTTGTCCAAAAGAGTCTCATTTTAATGCCATAAAAAGAATTCTAAAATATTTAAGTGGAACCTTGAACTTAGGACTTTGGTACCCTAGGAAACATTATTTGATGTAATAGGTTATTCAGATGTCGATTATGCCGGTAGTTTATTAGATAGGAAAAACACCTCCTAAACTTGCCATCTTCTAGGTGAATGCTTAGTGTCTTAGTTTAGTAAGAAACATGTTTCGATTACTCTCTCCATTGCTGAAGCCTGAAAATATGGCGGTGGGCTGTTATTGTGCTCAAATCCTTTGGATGAGGCAACAATTAAGAGACTATAGGAGAGAGGTTGATCACACTCCTATCAAATGTGATAACACAAGTGCTCTAAACCTTTCTAAGAATCCTATTCAACACTCTAGGAGTGGGCACATAGATATTAGACACTATTTTTTGAGAGATCATGTTCAAAATGGTAGCATACTACTAGAGTATATTGATACAATCAAACAATTAGATGATTTTTCACTAAACCCCTAAATGAGGAGAGAATGGATTTCATAAAAAGAGATCTAGGAATGATAGATGGAAGCACATTAGCTTAAATTCTTTCCTACTATACTTATGCATTCTTCATTCCTGTCCAATTTCATTTTAAGTATTGAGATTGTCTTAGCACTAGATCATTTTTAATCTTTGTGCATTTGGATACTCATACATAAAATGATGTGATCAATGTGAAAAGTGCATGCTTATTCATTCATTTTTGCTTGAAATTACAAAAAGCGCGCTCGTGCTTTATAGGTCCATATGCAATCTTGGAAATAACCTTATAAGCATGCTCGCGACTCCTTAGAATGACTGCAGTTTCCTTAAAATTATAGCTGTTGTGACTATTTTTTCAAAAGTGCGATCACACTTCTCCCCGATTTCAGCAAAAACTAGTTGTTATAAATTTTTGAAAATGAGCTTTAATGTTGAATTATCCATTTTTAACCATTTTCAAACCCTCCCTAAGGCTATAAAAGCCACATTTTATACATTTGCATCACTTCTTACACACTTATTCATTTTGAGCCTTCAAAAGTCCTTCATTCTTCTTCAAAGTTCCAAAACCTCTCTTCTGCTTCTTGAAAGACAAGTATGGGTCTAAGAAAGGCTATTAGAAGAAGATCTTCTTCATCCGAAACAATCTTTGAAAGAATGAAGGATGCGAATGATGATGCAAGGATTAATTACATGATTATAGAGAGGAAAGAAACTTAACCTAGTAGATTCTTTAATGAAGAAGTCCTTATTAAGCTTAGTGTTTCACAAGAGGTACACACACTCCTTGACAATGTAGGGCTAAGAGACTTATTCCTACCCCAAATCTTAGAAATAAGATTTGAGAATCTTACCAGGAATTTCTTTCTATCTTAGTTATTAACAAAAAGGGAGATGGGGATGATTATTATGGATAGAGTTTAGGCTCTTTGGGAGAGAAGAACCCTTTCTAGAACCCAATTCTCTTATATCTTTGGTTTTCAAGAAAGAAGCCATCTCTCAATTATTGAAAATCTTGTAGAAATGCCTCTTTCTTTTTCCCAATTTTGGAGGCAAATCTCAATCAAAGAAACCCATTCTAAAGACTTCCTCTCCAAAGACCTCAAATCCTTAACACATTAGGTAGTGCATAGGATGAGACCTACCAACATCCATGCAAGGGATAATGGGGTTGAGAAAGTTCCACAAAAAGATCTTTTCCTCTATGTGATGATTCATTGGCAATATTCAAAAAGGTGCCATTCTTGTCTCCTCACATGTCATCAAAATTGCCAAACACTTCCAAGCCCTCGCTCCTATAAATAAGACTTTTCTAACCCCTTCTATCTCACCATTTTTGCTAGGATTAGCTTTCCTTGAGCATATGCCGAAGTCATTGGACTTGGACCTAAGTGGGAAATAGATGGGGAGTTCTTTTACTCATAGGAAGAAAAGGAAGAAAGACTATAGGATACTAAGTTAGCCAACCCCTTCCTCTTTTCCCACTTTATCTTCTCTTTCTTTTGAGGACAAAGTGCTTAAGCAAATAGAGAAAACTTGAACTTATCTCCATCATTTTGCATGCCGATTTAGTGGAAATCCAAAAAGCCCACAAGATTCCTCATTGTCATGTAGAGGATTGGGAGGAAGAAGAGGCTCCACTTCCCCTCCTTATACAAGCTTTACTGGAAAGGAAAGGAGCTTATGGTTTTTCAAGAGGAAGAAGAAGAATATTGATCTCTTATTTTTATTTCATTTTCTCATTTCTCATTTTGTTTTTTTCCTTCTCATGCATGATTCCATTTCATTGATCATACATATGTAAAGCATTTTCTTTATAAATGAAATCTTATCTTATTTTATATCTCCTTGCAATTTACTTTCCTTGTTCTTTTTAATTTTTCCAATAGGAGAGAAACCTAAATTGATTAATACATGACAAATGAAAAGAGGAAAAGAGACCTAACTTGACTAAAGGGGAGAAAGTTCTAAATTTCATAAGTACATAAAAAGGGGGAGAAATTCTTAAATTGTGAAATATATGATATGCTTGAAGTTCTTAAATTGTGAAGTATATGATATGCTTAGAATCTAGATGAAAAATATGCTCAATTACAAAAACTAAAGGGGAGGAAATACAAAAATTAAGGGGATTAATAAATTGTTAAACCCTTAAAGTAAATTGTTCCTTTGACTCTTGAATGTTAGTTCTTAACTATTCAATTGCATCTAAACTTGATCAATTTTGAATTTCTAATCAATTTGGTTGTCAAAATAAAAAACGGGGAGATTGTTGACCTAAGGTGCAATTAATCTCTATTTGATCCTAATGACTAAATTAATTATCATTAATATCATGACTGAGTGTCTATGTGATAGAGCACCAAAGGAACCAAGCTTAGACTAAGCATTGTTGAACCTTAAAGCAAGTCTTGTACAAACACCTAAAAGCGCGAGGGCGCTTTCAAGGTGCGGGGTCGCATTTCATATGATAAAAGTTTGTAAGACATTGAAAAGTCCAGTTGACATTGGCCAATTGCCTCTTGACACCTGGCAGTCAAAATGTCAAAGCTTCAAGAAGCGCGATGGTGCCTCACTTTAAGACTTGAGATAAAAACTGGCAGATGACAGCTCGACAAGAAGCACGAGGGCACTTCTAGACATGGATAAGGCAAGCACGAGGGTGCTATTGTGGCATGGGGGCAGTTTTCGCAATTAATGCGATGTCACTAACCATTGAGATTTCAGCCACCCTATTAGTGCCACGTGGCTAAAGCCGTTGGAGCTCCAATGTCTCTTTTAGAAAGCGCGAGCGCACTTGCAGAGAGCGGGGGCGCTTTCCATGAACTTAGGCAATTTTTGCCAAGTCATTAAAATCTTGCAACTAAAAAGTTTTGGCCTTATTATATCATCTCAAAGGGGTTGGTATGTGTATAAATACTCCTCTTAAAAACTCTACAACTAAATGTGTGCTTTAGATATACCAAAACTCTTACACATTTATTTCTCAACTTTCTACACTCAATTTCTTTCTTTGTTAAGTGTATTAAGTTGAAACTCTTTGTTCAACTAAAATACAGAAGGGTTGTTGTGTGAGTCTAGGTATTAAAAACATAAAAGGATTTATTGTTGAGTAACCATTAATACTCAAGGATTGATAGACTTAGTGAGAGATTGATTCACTATGGGAAGAGGTTTAGTGTGAGTCTTGAAAACACCAAGTTGTTGGGTGAACTTGCAAAACCCAAAGCTTTGTAATCTTAGTGATTATAGTGAAACACTCAAGTGTGAGCTTAAGGAGTGGATGTAGGGAAGTTTGTTCTCGAACCACTATAAACCCTTGTGTCATCTTCTCTAACCCTTAATCTCCTTACATTATTCTAAATCTCTTGTGTTTTTACCTAAAATCATTAATCTTTGCAATTTGAAGTCACCAATTCAACCGCAGTTCTTGGTTACAAGGGACAACATATCACTCTTACAAGGTTGTTTTCTCATATTCACAAATATACCCCTCTTACAGGGTTGCTTTCTAATATTGACAAACATACCACTCTTACAGGATTGTTTTCTCATATGAAAAAATATGCCCCTTTTACGCGGTTGTTTTCTCATATTCATAAATATACTCCTTTTATGGCTTTGTTTCGTCATACTCACAAATAAACCTGACTTACGATGTTGTTTTCTTATATTGATAAATATACCCCTCTTACAAGGTTGTTATCTCATATTAAAAATATACCATTTTACATGGTTGTTTTCTCATACTCACAAATATACCCCTCTTACGGGGTTGAATTCTCATATTCATAAATATACCTTATTATGGCGTTGTTTCCTCATATTCACAAATATACCTCTCTTATAGGGTAGTTCTCTCATATTTACAAATATACCCCTATTACGGGGTTGTTTTCTTATATTAGAAAATATACCCCTATTATGGGGCTAATTTGTCATACTCACAATTATACCTTCTTACGCGGTTCTTTTCACATATTAAAAAATATACCTCTCTTATGGGGTTGTTTTCTTATATTCACTAAAATACCCCTCTTGAGGGGTTATTTTCCTATATTGATAAATACACCCCTTTTACGGGGTTGTTCAATCTTACTCACAAATATACCCCTCTTACGTTGTTGTTTTCTTATATTCACAAATATACTCCTCTTACGGGGTTGATTTCTCATATTCACAAATATACCATTCTTATGGTTGTTTTCTCATACTCACAAATATACTTGACTTTCGAGGTTGTTTTCTTATATTGCAAATATACCCCTCTTCCGCGGTTATCTAATCATATTAAAAAATATACCCCTTTTACGGAGTTGTTTTCTGATACTCATAAATATACCATGCTAACGGGGTTGTTTCCTCATATTAACGAATATACCCCTCTTACAGGGTTGTTTTCTCATATTCACAAATATACCCCTCTTACGAGGTTGTTTTATCATATTAAAAGATATACCACTATTATGGGGATGCTTTCTCATATTCACAAATATACCCCTCTTACGAGATTGACTGCTCATATTCATAAATTTATTGCTTTTACGGTGTTGTTTACTCATACTGACAAATACACCCGACTTATGGGGTTATTCTTTTATATTGACAAATATACCGCTCATACGGGGTTGATTTCTTATATTTACAAATTTACCCTTTTTACGGTGTTGTTTCTTCATACTCATATATACACCCCAGTCATGGGATTGTTTTCTTCTATTGGCAAATATACCCCTCTTAGGGGTTTTTGCTCATATTAAAAAATACACTCCTTTTATAGGGTTGTTTTCTCATACTCATATACCCCTATTATGGGGTTGTTTTCTCATACTCATAAATATACTCCTCTCACGGGGTTGTTTTCTCATCTTCACAAATATACCCTACTTATAGGGTTGTTTTTTCCTAATATTAATAATAATACCCCTTTTACAGGGTTGTTTTCTCATATGAAGAAATATAGCCCTTTTACCCGGTTATTTTCTCATATTCATAAATATACCCCTTTATGGTGTTATTTCCTTATACTCACAAATATACTGTATTTACAAGGTCATTTTCTTATATTGACAAATATGCCCCTCTTACAGGGTTATTTTCTTATATTAAAAATATACCCTTATTATGGAGCTTATTTGACATACTTGCAAATATATCTCTCTTACGAGATTCTTTTCTCATATTGACAAATATACCCCTTTACGGGGTTGTTTTCTCATATTCACAAATACACCCCTCTTACGGGGTTATTTTCTAATATTGATAATTTTATGTGGTTGTTCTATCTTATTCAATAATATACCCCTCTTATGAGGTTGTTTTCTGATATTCACAAATATACCCGTCTTACGGGGTTGATTTCTCATATGCACAAATACACCCATTTTACGGCTATGTTTCCTCATACTCACAAATATACCCCATTTATGGAGTTGTTTTCTTTATTGACAAAAAATCCCTCTTACGGGGTTGTTTTTCCATATTAAAAAATATACTCCTTTTATAGGGTTTTCATATACTCAGCAATATACCCCTCTTACGTGATTATTTTCTCAAATTCATAAATATACCCATTTTACGATGTTATTTCCTCACACTTATAAATATAGCCAACTTACAGAGTTGTTGTAACGACCCAAAACCAGATTACATGAGATATTGTCTACTTTGGCCCCCACTGGCCTCACGGTTTTATCCCTTTGGTGAGTTTGAGAACTTCCTAGGAGGTCCCCTATCTTGGAATTTCTCTGAACTAAGCAAGTTTAACTTTGGAGTTCCTATAACTCCACAGCCAAACAACCAAAAGGCGCCTCATGTGATTAGCTAATTTAAATGTGTAATTCGATTCATTCATGTACCACCGTACCTTAGAGTGCTGCCATCCTAGAAGCCTGCCAGAAGCCGCTCCTTCTCTAGGCATCTTATCTTTGACCCGGCTTCCACTTGCCGCCCTCATTGGACTGCTTCTCTAGGCTAGGCTGTCACAATCGTTTTCTTCTATTGACAAAATACCCCTATTAGGTTGTTGGTTTCTCATATTAAAAAATATACCTCTTTTATAGGATTGTTTTCTCATACTCGGAAATATACCTCTCTTATAGGATATTTTCTCATATTCACAAATATATGCCTCTTATAGGGTTGTTTTTGTATATTGACAAATACACCACTTTTACGGTGTTGTTTTATCTTACTCACAAATATACCCCTCTTACAGGGTTGTTTTTCTCATATTTACAAATATATCCCTTTTACGGGGTTGATTTCTCATATTCACAAATATATCCCTTTTACGGTATTGTTTTCTTACACTTACAAGTATACCTCACTTACGGAGTTGTTTTCTTCTATTTATAATAATACCCCTCTTACGAGGTTATTTTCTCATATTAAAAAATATAACCCTTTTATTGGGTTATTTTCATATACTCAGAAATATATCCCTCTTATGGGGTTGTCTTCTTATATTCACAAATATACCACTCTTACGGGTTGTTTTCTCATATTTACAAATATATTCCTCTTACGGGGTTGTTTTTAAATATTTTTAAATAAAATCCCTTTTATAGGGTTGTTTAGTCATACTCAGAAATATATCTGACTTAAGGGCTTATTTTCTTATATTGACAATATACCCTCTTACGAGATTGTTTTATCATATTAAAAAATATACCCCTTTTACGTGGTTGTGTTATGATACTCACTAATATACCACGCTGAGGAGGTTGTTTCCTCATATTCACAAATATACCCCTCTTATGGGGTTGTTTTCTTATATTCATAAATATATCCCTATTACAGGGTTTGTTTTCTAATATTAACAAAAATATCCCTCTTATGGGGTTGTTTTCTCACATTCATAAATATACCCCTTTTACGGTGTTGTTTCCTTATACACACAAATATACACCATTTACAGGGTTATTTTCTTATATTGACAAATATACCCCTCTCACGGGGTTGTTTTCTTATATTAAAAGATATACCCCTATTATGGGGCTAATTTGTCATACTAAAAAATATACCTCGCTCACGGGGTCTTTTGCTTGTATTTACAAATACACCCCTTCTACGGTGTTCTTTCCTCATAGTCACAAAGATAACCCACTTATGGAGTTGTTTTCTTCTACTAACAAAAATACTTCTCTTACGGGGTTGTTTTCTCATATTAAAAAATAGACCTTCTATAGTGTTGTTTTCTCACACCAGAAAAATACCCCTTTTACAAGGTTGCTTTCTCATAATCATAAATATACCCCTCTTACGGGGTTGTTTTCTCATATTCACAAATATATCCCTCTTATGGAGTTGTTTTATGATATGGACAAATACACCCCTTTTACGGGATCATTCAATCATACTCACAAATATACCCCTCTTACGGGTTGATTTTTAATATTAACAAATATACCTCTCTTATGAATTTATTTTCTCATATTAAAATATATACCCCTATTACGGGGTTGTTTTCTCATGTTCACAAATATACCATCTTACGCGGTTGATTTCTTATATTCAAAATATATCCCTTTTATGGCATTGTTTAATCATCTTGACAAATATACTCGACTTACGGGGTTGTTTTCTTATATTGACAAATGTACCCCTCTCACGAAGTTGTCTTCTAATATGAAAGAATATACCCCTTTATGGGGTTGTTTTTTGCTACTCACAAATATACAACTCTTACGGGGTTGTTTTCTCATATTCACAAATATACCCCTCTTATGGGATTGTTTTCTCATACTCACAAATATACCATTCTTACGGGGTTGTCTTCTCATATTCATAAATATACCTTTCTTATGGGGTTGTTTTCACATATTAAAAAATATACCCCTATTACGTGTGCTTCCTCATATTCATAAATATATCCCTCTTATAGGGTTGTTTTCTTATATTCACAAATATAGTCCTATTATGTTGTTTTATTATATTGACAACTACACCCCTTTTACGGGGTTGTTCTAGCATACTGACAATATATCCCTCTTACGGGATTATTTTCTAATATTGACAAATATAGCCCTCTTACGAGGTTGTTTTATCATATTAAAAAATATACTACTGTTACTAGGTTATTTTCTCATATTCATAAATATACCCTCTTACATGGTTGATTTCTCATATTCATAAATTTATCCCTTTTACGGTGTTTTTCTAATCATCCTCACAAATATACCGACTTACGGGTTGTTTTCTTATATTGACAAATATGCCCCACTCTCCGGGTTGTCTTATGATATTAAGGAATATACCTCTTTTATGGGGTTTTTTCTAATACTCACAAATATACCACTCTTACAGGGTTATTTTTCTCATATTCACAAATATACCCCTCTTACGGGGTTGTTTTCTCATACTCATAAATCTACCCTTCTTACGGGATTGTTTTCTCATATTCACAAGTATACCACTCTTATGGGGTTATTTTCTCATATTCAAACTATACCCCTCTTACAGGGTTATTTTCTCATATGAAAAATATACCCCTATTACGGCGATGTTTCCTCATGTTCACATATACCCCTTTTACAGGGTTGTTTTCTTAGATTCACAAATATACTCCTATTACGGGGTTGTTTTCTTATATTGACAAATACACCCCTTTTACCGGGATGTTCTAGCGTAGTCACAATATACCCTTCATATGGGATTATTTCTAATATTAAGAAATATACCCCTCTTTACAAGGTTCTTCTATTATACTAATTTAACAGTTACAAGGTTATTTTCTCATATTCGCAAATATACCCCTCTCTTTGGGGTTGATTTCTCATATATATAAATATATCACTTTTATCACATTGTTTACTCATAATCACAAATATACGCAACTAACGGGTTATTTTTTATATTGATAAATATATTCCTCTTGCAGTGTTGTTTTCTAATATTAAAAGAATACCCCTTTTACGCGGGTGTCTTCTCCTACTCACAAATATACCCCTCTTACAGTTTTATTTTCTCATATTAAAAAATATACCCCTTTTATGGGATTGTCAATATAAGAAAATAACCCCTACGGTATATTTTTAGTATGAGGTAATAGGGGTATATTTATGAATATGAGAAATTAACCCCGGAAGAATGGTACACTTATGAATATAAGAAAACAATCTCATAAGAGGTGTGTATTTGTGAGTTTGAGAAAACAACCACGTAAAAGGGTATATTTTTTAATATAAGAAAACAATCCCATAAAAGGGATATACTTGTGAGTATGATAAAACACCCGCGTAAAAGAGGTATATTTTTTAATATTAGAGAATAATCCCGTAAGAGGGGTATATTTGTAAAAATTATAAAACAACCCCGTGAGAGGGGTATATTTGTGAATATGAAAAAACAACCCTGTCATAGTGGTATATTTATGAATATGAGGAAACAACATCGTAAACGGCGTATATTTATGAATATCAGAAATCAATCCTGTAAGTGTGGTATACTTGTGAATATAAGAAAATAACCAAATAATAGGAGTATATTTTTAATATGAGAAAATAACTCTATAAGAGGGGTATATCTTTTAATATGAGAAAATAACCTCGTGAGAGGGGTATATTTATAAATATTAGAAAACCACCCTGTAAATCGGGTATATTTGTTAGTATGAGTAACCAATGTAGTAGAAGTGATATATTTATGAATATGAGAAATTAACCCTATAACAGGGGTATATTTGTGAATATGAGAAAACAACCCCATAAGATGGGTATATTTGTCAGTTTGAGAAAACAACGCCGTAAAAGGGGTATATTTTTTAATATGAGAAAATAACCCCGTAAGAGGGGTATACTTCTCAATATAAGAAAACATCCCGTAAATCAGGTATATTTGTGAGTATGAATAAACAATGCCGTAAAAGGGCTATATTTATGAATATGAGAAATCAATCCCGTAAAAGAGATATATTTGTGAATATGAGTAAACAACCCCGTGGTAGGAATATATTTTTAATATGAGAAAATAACTACGTAACAAGTGTACTTTTTAATTGAAAAACAACCCCATAAGGGGGGTACTTTTTATCAATATTAGAAAACAAGCTTGTAAGAGGGGTACATTTGTCAATATTAAAAAATAACCCCACAAAAGGGGTACATTTATTGTGAGTATGATAGAACAACCCCATAAGAAAGGGCTATCTTTATCAATATAAGAGAAAACATCCCATAAGAGCGGTATATTTATGATATGAAACAACCCCATTAGAGGGGTATATTTGTGAATATAAGAAAACAACCCAAGAAGAGGGGTATATTGGTAAGTATGAAAAATAACCCGCTTAAGAGGGATATTTTTTAATACGAGAAAAAAACCCCATAAGAGGGGTATATTGTGAAAATTAGAAAACAACCCCATGAGGTGGGTATATTTGTTAACATAAGAGAGAAACCCCCATGAAAGCAACATATTTGTGAATATGAGAAAATAACCCTCTAATAGGGGTATATTTGTGGGTTTGAGAAAATAACACCATAAAAGGAGTATATTTTTTAATATGAGAAATAAAATAGGGGTATATTTATCAATATAAGAGAAAACGTCCCATAAGAACGGTATATTTGTCAATATGAGAAAACAACCCTGTAATAGGGGTATATTTGTGAGTTTGAGAAAACAACGCCATAAAAGGGGTATATTTTCTAATATGAGGATATACTTCTCAATATAAGAAAATAATGCCGTAACTCAGGTATATTTGTAAGTATGGGTAAATAATACCATAAAAGGGATATATTTATGAATACTAGAAATCACCCTATAAGAGGGGTATATCTGTGAATATGAGAAAATAACCCCGTAACAGGGTATATTTTTAATATGAGAAAATAATCCTGTAAGAGGGGTATATTTGTCAAAATTAGAAAATAACCCCATAAGAGGGACATATTTGTTGTGAGTATGATAGAACAACCCCGTAAAAGGGGTATCTTTATCAATATAGAGAAAATACCCCATAAGAGCGGTATATTTCTGATATGAAACAACCCCATTTGAGGGGTATATATGTGATATGAGAGAACAATCCCATAAGAAGGGTATATTGGTGAATATGAGAAAACAACCTGCATAAAAGGAGTGTTTTTTTAATACGAGAAAATAACCCCGTAAGAGGGGTATATTTGTGAATATGAGAAAACAACCCCGTAAGTGTGGTATATTTGTGAATATAAGAAAATAATCCTATAATAGGGGTATATTTTTAATATGAGAAAACAACCCTATAAGTCAGGTATATTTATTAGTATGCGTAAAGAATGTCGTAAACGAGATATATTTAAGAATATGGGAAATCGACCCCGTAAGAGGGGTATATTTGTAAATATGAGAAAACAACTCCGTAAGAGGGATATATTTTTAATGTGAGGATAATCGCTTAACAAGGGTCTTTTTTAATATGAAAATAACCCCGTAAGAGGGGTACATTTGTCAATATTAGAGAAAAACACTGTAAGAGTGGTATATCTTTCAATTTTAGAAAATAACCCCGTAAGTAGGGTATATTTGTGAATATGAGAAAATAATCCCGCAAGAAGGGTATATTTGTGAATATTGGAAAACATCCTAATAATAGGGTTATATTTTTTAATATGAGAAAATAACCCCATAAGAGGGTTGTGATTATGAGAAAAGAACCCCGTAAGAGGGCTGTATTTGTGCGTATGAGAAAATAACTATGTAAAAGGGGTATATTTTTTAACATGAGTAAACAACCCTATAAGAGTGGTATATTTGTCAATTTTAGAAAGCAACCCTATAAGTGGGGTATATCTGTGAATATGAGAAACCAACCGAGTAAGAGGGATATATTTATAAGTATAGGAAAACAACCCTATAAGAGGGCTATATTTGTGTGTGTGAAAAAATAAAATGAACCCCGTATGAAGGGTATATTTGGGAATATGAGAAAATAACCCTAAAAGAGGGGTATATTTGTGAGTATGATAGAACAACCCCGTAAAAATGGTGTATTTGTCAATATAAGGAAACAACCGAGTAAGAGGGGTATATTTGTGAATATGAGAAAATAACCCTGTAAGAGAGGAATATCTGTGAATATGAGAAAACAACCCTGTAAGAGGGGTATATTTCGATTATGAGAAAACAACCCTATAAAAGTGGTATTTTTTTAATAAGAGAAAAAGCCCCGTAAGAGTGGTATAATTGTCAATAGAAGAAAACAACCCCGTAAGTGGGGTATATTTGTAAGTGTGAGGAAATAACCCCGTAATAGGGGTATATTTGTTTGTATGAAAAACCAATCGCATAAAAGAGGTATTTGTTTTAATATGAGAAAAAATCCCTATGAGAGAGGTATATTTGTGAATATGAGAAAACAACCAAGTAAGTAGGGTATATTTGTGAGTATGAATAAATGACCCCGTGAAAGGAATACATTTATGAATATGAGAAATCAACCACGTATGAGGGGCATATTTGTGAATATGAGATATGAACCCCGTAACATGAGTATATTTTTTAATATGAGGAAGCAACACCAAAAGAGGGGTATATTTGTGAATATTAGAAAATAACCCCGTAAGAGGAGTATATTTATGAGTATAATAGAACAACCCTATAAAAGGAGTTTATTTATCAAAATAAGGAAATAACCCATAAAAGGGGTATATTTGTGAATATGAGAAAACAACCCCATAAGAGTAGAATATTTGTGAATATGAGATAATAACCCCATAAGAGGGGTATATTTTTAACATTGAGAACAACCCTATGAAATTCTATATTTTTTAATATGAGAAAATGACCCTTTAAAAGGGGTATATTTATCAATATTAGGAAACAACCCTATAAGTGGGGTATATCTGAGTCAGAGGAAATAACACCGTAAAAGGGGTATATTTATAAATATGAGAAATTAACCCCATGAGGTGGGTATATTTATGAATATGACATAACAATCCCGTAACAGGAGTATATTTTTTAATATGAGGAAACAACCCAAAAGAAAGGTATATTTGTGAATATTAGAAAACAACCCCGTAAGAGGAGTATATTTATGAGTATGATAGAACAACCCTGTAAAAGGGATGTATTTGTAAAAATAAGGAAACAACCCATAAAATGGGTATATTTGTGAATATGAGAAAACAACCCCGTAAAAGAGAATATTTGTGAATATGAGAAAATAACCCCATAAAAGGGGTATATTCATGAGAATGAGAAAATAACCCTATAAAAAGGGTATATTTTTTAATATAAGAAAACAACCCCGTAAGAGGACTATACTTGTCAATATAAGAAAACAACCCCTTAAGTCGGGTATATTTGTCAGTATGAGTAAACAACCGCATAAAGGGGTGTATTTTCTAATATGAGAAAACAACCCCGTAAGAGGGGTATATTTGTCAATATAAGAAAAAACCCCTAACTCGGCTATATTTCTGAGTATGATAAAACAACACCATAAGAGTGCTAATTTTGTCAATATTTGAGAATAACACCGTAAGGGAGGTAAATTTGTGAATATGAGAAAACAACCTTGTAAGAGGGGTATATTTGTGAATATGAGAAAACAACCCCGTCAGAGTGCTTTATTTATGAGTATCAGAGAACAACCCCATAAAGGGGGTATATTTTTTAATAGGAGAAAACAACCTCGTAAGGCGGAGGGGTATATTTGTCAATATAAGAGAAAAACCCCCCTATGTCGGGTATATTTGTGAGTTTTAGTAAACAACCCCGTAAAATGGATACATTTATGAATTAAGAAATCAACACCGTATGGGGGATATATTGATGAATATTAGAAAACAACCACATAAAAGGTGTATATTTCTCATATGAGAAAACAACCTCGTAAGAGGGGTATATTTGTATGTATGAGAAAACGACCATAAAAGAGGGTATATTTTTTAATATGAGAAAGCATCCCCGTTAGAGGGGTATATTTGTGAATACGAGAAAACATCTCTGTAAGAGGAGTATATTTACGAGTTTGAGAAAACAAACATAAAAAATGTGATATATTTTTTATTATGAGAAAACAACACCCTAAGTCGGGTATATTTCTGAGTATGAGTAAACAATCCCGTAAAAGGGATACAATTATGTATATGATGCTTCAACCCATATATTTGTAAATATGAGAAAACAACCCCGTAAGAGGGGTATATTTGTGAGTATGAGAAAACAACCTCAGAAAAGAGGCAGATTTTTTAATATGAGAAAGCAACCCCATAAGAGTAGTATATTTGTCAATATTGGAATACAACCCCGTAAGATGACTATATTTGTGAATATGAGAAAATAACCACATAAAAGGGGTTTATTTTTTCATATGAGGAAACAACCCCAGAAGAGCGGTATTTTTGTTAATATTAGAAAACAACAATGCAAGAGAGGTATTTTTGTAAATATTAGAAAACAACAATCTAACAGAGCTAGATTTACGAATATGAGAAAATAACAGTGTAAGAGCGGTATATTTGTAAATATGAGAAAATAACTTCGTTAGAGTGCTATATTTGTGAGTATCAGAAAACAACCCCATAAAAGGGGTATATTTTTTAATAGGAGAAAACAACCTCATAAGAGGGGTATATTTATCAATATAAGAAAAGCTCCCGAAGTCGAGTATATGTGTGAGTATGAGTAAACTAGCCTGTAAAAGGGATACACTTATGAATATGAGAAATCAACCCCGTGTGAGAGGCATATCTGTGAATATGAGAAAATAATCCCATAACAAGAATTTATTTTTAATATGAGAAAACAATCACAAAAGAGGGTATTTTTGTCAATATTAGACATAAACACATAAGAGCGATATATTTATAAGTATGATAGAACAATCCTGTAAAATGGGTGTATTTATGAATATAAGGAAACAACCCCGTAAGAGGGGTATATTTGTGAATATGAGAAAATAACCACGTAAGAGGAGAATATTTGTGATTATGAGAAAATAACCCCATAAGTGGGGTATATTTTTAAGAATGAGAAAAAAAATCCTATAAAAGTGGTATATTTTTTAATATGAGGAAACAACCCTTTAAGAGAGGCATATTTGTCAATATTAGAAAATAACTCCTAAGACGGGTATATTTGTGAGTATGAGTAAATAACTCCGTAAAAGAGATACATTTATGAATATGAGAAACCAACCCCGTATGAGGGGTATGTTTGTGAATACGAGATAACTACCTCGTAATAGGGGCATATTTTATTATATGAGAAAACAACACCAAAAGAGGGGTATATTTGTCAATATTCAAAAATGACCCCGTAATAAGAGTATATTTGTGAGTATCATAGAACAACCGTAAAATAGATGTATTTGTCAATATAAGGAAACAATCCGTGACAGGGGTATATTTGTGAATATGAGAAAACAACCCCATATGAGGGGAATATTTGTGAATATAAGATAATAACCGCAAAAGAGGAGTATATTTCTAAGAATGAGAATAACCCTATAAAAGTTGTATATTTCTTAATATGATAGAACACGGCCGTGCTCAAGCCTCTGCTGGTCAACACGATTGTGCTCAAGCCTCTGTTGGACCTTCGAGTCCCCAAAATCAGCCTCTTATCCCTGACCATGCCTTCGCCGGTGCTGAGCCACCACAGGCTTTGATGGAGGATGTGGTGGCCTAGAAAACTGTGTCGAAAGGCCACCTTTGAGCGTCAAATGTCGATGGTTCAGCACGGCCAGAGTTCAGGCCGTGATCCGCCTTAAAATGCTAGCCTTTGCTCAGTTTTGATGGATTACGGCCGTGTTCGCACGTATCTTCCTTGAATACTGATAATATCCACCGATGATCACGTGAAACATGAAAGGAACCGAAACACAGGTGATTCTGGCATAAAACAAGATAACTAAGCACAAAAATGGAAGTAATTAGGCATATAAACATGTGTAACACAATGCATATCAATTTGTTAATATAAGAAAACAACCCATAAATCGGGTATGTTTATGAGTGTGAGTAAACAAATTCGTAAAAGAGATATATTTGTGAATATGAGAAAACAACCCTGTAAGAGGGGTATATTTGTGAGTTTGAGAAAACAACCACATAAAAGGAGTATTTTTTTATTATGAGAAAACAACCCCGTAAGAGGGGTATATTTGTCAATATAAGAAAACAACCCCTTAAGTCGAGTATCTTTATGAGTATGAGTAAACAATCCCGTAAAAGGGATACATTTATGAATATGAGAAATCAACCTTGTATGAGGAGTATATTTCTGAATATGAGAAGAAAATATATAAAAGGGGTATATTTTTTCATATGAGAAAACAACATCATAAGATGGGTATTTTTGTCAATATCGGAAAAAAAACACCGTAAGAGGGGTATATTTTGTGAATAAGACAAAACAGTCCCATAAGAGGGGCATATATGTAAATATGATATAATAACCCGGTCATAATGGTATATTTATGAGTATTAGAGAACAACCCCGTAAAAGTGAAGTATTTGTCAATATTAGAAAATGACCCTATAAGACGGGTATATTATGTGTATAATAAAACAACCCTGTAAAAGTGGTGTATTTGTCAATAAAAGAAAACAATCCTTTAATACGGGTATATTTATGAATATGAGAGAACAACCCTGTAAGAGGAGTATATTTGTGAATATGAGAAAAGAACCGCGCAATAAGGGTTTATTTCTGAATATGAGAAAACAACACCATAAAAGCGGTATATTTTTTAATATGAGAAAACAACCTCGTAAGAGGGGTATATTTATGAATATGAGAAAACAACCCCGTTAGAAGGGTATATTTGTGAGTATTGGAAAACAACTCTATAAGAGGGATATATTTTTTAAAATGAGAAAACAACCTCGTAAGAGGGGTATATTTTTAATAGAAGAAAACAACCCCAAAAGTCCAGTATATTTGCGAGAATGAGTGAAAAGCATCATCAAAGGGATGTATATAGGAATATGAGACATCAAGCGTGTAAGAAAGGTATATTTTTTAATATGAGAAAACAACCTCATAAGAGGGGTATATTTGTGAGTATGAGAAAAATAACCGCATAAAAAGGGCATATTTTTTAATATGAGAAAACAACCTAGTAAGAGGGATATATTTATGAATATGAGAATATAACTCGGTCAGAGTTGTATATTTGTGAATATTAGAGAACAACCCCATAAAAAGGATATATTTTTTAATATAAGAAGACAACCCCGTAAGAGGGGTATATTTATCAATATAAGAAAACAACCCCCTTAGTCGAGTAAACTTGTGAGTATGAGTAAACAACACCGTAAAAGGAATATATTTATGAATATGAGATATCAGCCCCGTGTGAGGGGTGAATTTCTTAACATGAGAAAACAACACCATAAAAGGGGTATATTTTTTATATGAGAAAACAACCCCGTAAGAGGCGTATATTTATAAATATAAGAAAACAACCCCGTTAGAGGGATATATTTGTGAGTATTAGAAAACAACCCCATAAGAGGGGTACATTTTTTAAAATGAGAAACCAATTTCGTAAGAGGGGTATATTATTTAATAGAAGAAAACAACCCCCTAAGTCTGGTATATTTGCGAGTTTGAGTGAACAACGTCATTAAAAGGATATATTTATGAATGAGGCATCAAGCCCGTAAGAGGGGTATATTTTTGAATATAAGAAAACAACCCCGTAAGAGGGGTATATTTGTGAGTATGAGAAAACAATCACATAAAAGAGGCATATTTTTTAATATGAGAAAACAACCCATAAAAAGGGTATATTTATCAATATTGGAATACAACTCGTAAGACGACTATATTTATAAATATGAGAAAACAATCGTGTAAGAGATGTATATTTATGAATGAGAAAAGAACCTCGTAAGAGGAGTGTAGTTGTGAATTTGAGAAAACAACCACATAAAGGGGGCATATTTTTAAATATGAGGAAACAACCTGGTAAGAGGGGTATATTTGTGAATATGCGAATATAACCTGATCAGAGCAGTATATTTGTGAATATTATAGAACAACCCCATAAAAGGGGTATATTTTTTGATATGAGAAGACAACCCCGTAAGAGGGGGTATATTTATCAATATAACAAAACAGCCCCCTTAGTCGGGTAAATTTATGAGTATGAGTAAACAACCCCGTAAAAGGGATATATTTATGAATATGAGATATCAACCCCGTATGAGGGGTATATTTCTGAATATGAGAAAACACCATAAAAAGGGTTCATTTTTTAATATGAGAAAACAACCCCGTAAGAGGGGTATATTTATGAATATATGAAAACAATCCCGTTAGAGGGGTATATTTGTGAGTATTGTAAAACAACCCCATAAGAGGGCTATATTTATCAATATAAAAAAACAATCCCTAAGTCAGGTATATTTGTGTGTATGATAGAACAACTTGTAAAAGGGGTGTATGTGTCAATATGAGATATCAACCTCGTATGAGGGGTATATTTATGAATATGAGAAAACAACTTGTAAGTGGGGTATATTTATGAGTATAAGGAAACAACCCGTAAAATGGGTATATTTGTGAATATGAGAAATCAACCTCGTAAGAATTGTATATTTCTGAATGTGAGAAAATAAAGAGGGGTGTATTTGTGAATAAGATAGAACAACCACGTAAAGGGGTGTATTTTCCAATATAAGAAAATAACTCTATGAGAAGAGTATATTTATGAATATGAGAAGACAACCCCGTAAGAGTGGTATATTTATGAGTATGAGAAAACAACCCCATAATATGGGTATACTATTTAATATGAGAAAACAACCCTATAAGAAGGCTATATTTGTCAGTATAAGAAATCAATCCCGTAAGTCGGATATATTTATGAGTATGAATAAACAATGTTGTAAAAGCATTTTATTTATGAAGATGAGAAATCCACCTCGTAAGAGGGGTATATTAATAAATATGACGAAAACCCTGTAACAGGGGTATATCTGTAAATATGAGAAAATTAACCCCGCATGAGGGGTATACTTGTGAATATGAGAAAACAACCCCGTAATAAGGGTATTTTTTAATATGAGAAATTAACACCATAAGAGGGGTCTATTTGTTAATATTATAAATTAACCCCTGTAAAAAGGGTGAATGTGTCAATATAAAAAAAACTCCGTAATAGGGGTATATTTATGGATATGAGAAAACTACCCTATAAGAGAGGTATATTTGTGAATATGAGGAAACAACACCGTAATAGGGATATATTTATGAATATCAGAAAACAACCATGAAAAAGCAATTTATTTATGAAGATGAGAAATCCACCCCGTAGGAGGGGTATATTTATAAATATGCGAAAACAACCCCATAAGAGGGTATATTTATAAATATTAGAAAAGAAACCCGTCAGAGTGGTATATTTGTGGGTATCAGAGAATAACCCATTATAGGGGTATCTTTTTAATAGGAGAAAACAACCTCGTAAGAAGGGTATATTTGTCAATATAAGAAAAAACTCCCGAGCTCGAGCATATTTATGAGTATGTAAATAAATCCGTAAAAAGAATAATTTATGAATATGAGAAATCAACCCCGTATGAGGGGTAATATTTGTGAATATGAGAAAACAATCTCATAACAGGAGTATATTTTTAATATGAGAAAACAATCCCAAAAGAGGAGTATATTTGTCAATATTAGAAATAAACCCATAAGAGCGGTATATTTGTGAGTATGATAGAACAACCCCGTAAAAAGAGTATATTTATGAATATGAGAAAACAACCCCATAAGAGGGAAATATTTATGAATATGAGATAATAACCCCATAAGAGGGGTAATTTTCTGAGAATGAGAATAACGTTATAAAAGTTGTATGTTTTTTAATATGAGAAAACAACCCCGTAAGTGGGCTATATTTATGAGTTAGAGGAAGCAACGTCGTAAAAGGGGTATATTTATGAATATGAGAAATCAATCTCGTAAGAGGAGTATATTTATGTGTATGAGAAAACAACCGCGTAAGATAGGTATATTTGTGAATATGAGAAAACAACCCCATAAGAGGGGTATATTTGAGAGTATGAGAAAACTACCATATAAGAGGGGTATATTTGTGGGTATGAGAAAACAACACTGTAAGAGAGATAAATTTATAAATATGAGAATATAACCTTGTAGGAGTGGTATATTTGCAAATACAATAATAACTCCTTCAGAATTCTTTATTTGTGAGTATTAGAGAGCAATCCAATAAAAGGGGTATATATTCTAATTCGATAAAACAACCTAGTAAGAGGGGTATATTTTTCAATATAAGAAAAACTCCTAAAGTCGAGTATACTTGTGAGTATGAGTAAAGACTTTGCTACAGACTTTGCACCTGCCTGTCCACAGAGTCGGGTTCCAAAGCAGAGCCATTTTGACATCCCTCTAGCGGATGATCCAGCTGACCCTCCTTTTCCGACAGAGCACCCTTCAACACAACAGCCTGACGAGCCTTGTATTGACGCTGCTCCTACTGATCCACCAGCTCCTGCATGTGACACTACTTCCAATCCTCAGAGAGCAGCCACTCCACCACAGACCAGCCAGCACCCTGATATACCTCATGATGCACCTCTTTTCACTCCGGAGCTATAGTCAGGGCAGTATTAGTTCTTTTTCCTTTTTCATTTCTTATATTTTGTACACTAGGGACAATGTGTCCTTCAAGTGTGGGGCGGGTGATATTTATCCTATCTCAGTTGTTTATTTATTCTTTGTGCAATTTTTTGAAAAATTTTGAAATTTTTTCACCTTATTTCGATGCTCTTACTGTTGACTTGCTTTTGAAATCCTGTTTATGTCCATGTGATCGGGTAAAATCGATAGTGTTAAGTTTTGTAGAAGAATGTAAGATAATTAGTTTGAGTTTTGCACTAAGTTGCTTTGGTTGATTTAATCCTGTTTTGATGATTTTTGTTTGGAACCTACTCAAAAGCACACTTGTGAGAAATTGAGCCTAAATTATAAGCATACACTTTATATGCTTGTATTTATTTTTTGTTGAGAGTGCCGATTACTGTTTTTACTTTTAGAACTTGCTCGGTAATGCTTATGAGGGCCACAAGGAGAGTTTAACATTTTGGTATGATAGAGGCACTTAGGTTTTTCATTCTAGCCAAATAGCCTTCATTCGTTTATTGATTCTGTAGATAACCCCTTCTTTCACCATTTCTTTTATCATATTCCATTACCACTTAGTTTTATTCTACTTTGGATTATGATTTTGCATATGAGTTGTTTTTATTGGGAATTTTTGTCTTGGGAATAGCATTGGAATCTCGTACCAGCTTACTTCAATCCAAAAAGAAATTCACTCTATTATGTGAATGTTCTTCCCTTATGAAAAAAAAGAAAGAAGGAAAAAAAAAGAAAAAAAAAAGAAATAGAAGAATAAGAGGGAAAGGTGATGAAAAAAAAGAAAGTAAGTGAACTAAACATTTTGACTTGATTCCTATTTCCCACCTTGGACTACTGTCCATTGTTTACCCCTTGTGATCATTGTGACTTGTGTGCAGGTCATGTATTTCATTGCAGAACACCATAGGTTCAACTCTATCCAAATTTACCTACCCCTACCTAATCCCCATTACAACCCTTATAAAGACATTTTGACATGGTTGTTGACTCTCCATAAGTGGTAGGAGTAGGATTTAAGAGCAAGCATATAGTAAGTAAGGCAGTAGTTGATGCATTGAGAGATTAAACACTACCCTTTAAACACTTTGAGTGATTTAGAGTGAATCTGGTGAGGAGTTGGTTCTGAATAATTTTGTTAAGACGGTATTTTGCGAATTATTGGCATCTTGGTTGTGATACTTGAATTGATTGCTTCGTTTCTTTTTGTTTGACTTACGCTTGTTAAGGATATGTGTAGGAGCTCTCTAGCTTGTTTGTCAGTTTAAGTGTTGTTCCTTAGTGGTTTATTTTCCTTATTTTACTTTTGATTGCTTGAGGACAAGCAATGAGCTAAGTGTGGGGTTATTTGATGTGCGTAAAATACACACATCTAAATGGGGTTTTTAAGATTGATTTTATAGACATTTGGGTGTGAATTAGTCCCAACACTCACCCTATCCGTCTGTCTGTGTGCATTAGGTCCAAAAGAAGTCAAAGGATGATAAAGGGAAGAATTGGAGCATAATTGGACATCAACGCTGCCGAAACAAGCTAAGTACGAGCATAAGGAAGCTGAACATGGCCGTGTTGGTTTCAACACTGGCCGTGTTCCCAACACGGGCACCAACACGGCCGTGTTTGGTGCATCAAACATCAAAGAAAAAGTTATTCTTAGGGAGCACCGAACAGAGAGTAACACGGCCAGGAACACCGAACCGTGTTAGGAACACGGGCATTAACACGGCCGTGTTGGAGGCGACAAGGGGAATTAATTAGAAAAAGAAGAGAGGAAAGAAAAAAAGAGAGCGGGGGAGAATGTCCCAAACCCTAATATTTCTCTCTCTAAGGATTTTCTGAGCTGGAACCAAGGGAAAAGGAGACTTGGATCAAGGTTTCAATCGGATTCCCTTCAAAGATTGAAGATTGGGCGAGGTTCGTTGATTGGTTTTCAAATCGAGCAAGAGGAACAAGAATCGATTCAATTCGAGCAAGAGGAATTGGGGCTGTTTACTCTCATCCATGGGTGTAATTCTCTACCTTTACTCATTGTTGTAATTGAATTCTTGTGTATTTTTATAATGAACATGATTAGCTAGATTGATTAAATCCATTGGGATTTCTTTACTATGTTGGCTTAGTATTATATTGTTGGATTGTTTGGATTAGTTTTGTATTCTTCTTGCTTTCAGTATTAATAAGATAATGCATCATTCATGAGACGTTGTGAGTTGTGTGTTTAGATTGCTTTGTGTGATTGAGAAGTCCATTTGGCAATTGGAATTTTGAATAGCAAGAACTGGTTAATAATCGCTTAGAGATAATGATAATTAACTAGCCGAATTAAGAATTAACAAAGCTTAATAGAGGCAGCTTAAAGCTTAATGCTAATTTAAGAATCAATCGTTAGGAAGAGATTCCAACTTTAGGTTATTAAATTTAGGAATTCGGTTATCTCAGGAGAGAAACCAAATTCGTTTAAGAATTCGTCCACGGGTAGCATAATTAAACTCACCAATCCTTTATCTTTTGTTTGATTGCCAACTAGTTTAGGTTCCCTTTGGGTTTGCTCTCTTGTCTTGGTTATTTTAGTTATCAATTACTCTTGCATCTCCCTTAGAACTTAGCTTGTAGCTATTAGTTAGTTTAGAAATTATTCATATTTTAGGTTAATATAACAAAGAACAAAGGAGTAACTCTAGGCTTTCACTTTCCCGAGGAATACGACCTTGATACTCGCCATTAGTGCTAGACTGCATCGATAGGTACACTGCCTTAGATTGTAGCCAACACAAGTAGCACACATCAGACTCCTAGTTGGATTAGGATTCCTAGTGGAAATAGAATTCCTTTCATCGCTTGAACTCCTAATGTCAGTAGAACTCCTTGCTGGATTAGGATTCCTGGTCGAATTAGGACTCCTTGTTGAAGTAGGATTCCTTGAGCAAGTAAGATTTGCATCATTAGGATTCCTTGTTGGAGTGAGATTCCTTGTGCTACATGGGCTTTCATAAAAATCATACCCCTTTTATGGGGTTATTTCTCAAACTCACAAATATACCCCCCTTACAGGGTGTTTTCTCATATTCACAAATATACCCCTCTCACAGTGTTGATTTCTCATATTTATAAATATATCCCTTTTACGGTGTTGTTTACTCTTACTAATTAATATACCCGACTTACGGAGTTGTTTTCTAATAATGATAAATATACCCCTCATTCAATGTTGTTTTCTCATATTTAAAAATATACCCTTCTTACGAGGTTGTTTTCTCATATTAAAAATATACCCTAATTATGGGGTTGTTTTCTCATACTCACAAATATACCCCTCTATGAAATTCTTTTCTCTTATTAAAAAACATAATTTATTATGGGTTTGTTGTCTCATACTCATAAATATACAGCTCTTACGGGGTTCTTTTCTCATACTCACATATATACCCCTCTTACGGGGTTGTTTTCTCATATTCACACATATACCCCTCTTACGAAGTTGTTTTCTCATATTCACAATTATACTTGGCTTACGGGGTTATTTTCTGGTATTGCCAAATATACTCCTTTTATAGGGTTGTTTTACCATACTAACAGATATACCCCTCTTACGGGGTTTTATTTTAATATTGTCAAATGTACCCCTCTTACGGGGTTGTTTTATTATAGCAACAAATATATCCCTCTTACGGGGTCAATTCCTCATATTCATAAATATCTCCATTTTACGGCCTTATTTACTCAAACTAACAAATGTACCCCTATTAAAAAATATACCCCTATTAAGGGGTTGTTTTCTCATATTCACAGATATACCCCTCTAATGGGGTTGTTTTCTTATATTTAAAAATAAACCCCTCTTACAGGGTTCTTTTCTCATATTAAGAAATATACTCCAGTTACGCAGTTGTTTTCTCATACACACAAATATACCGCACTTATGGGGTTATTTTCTCATATTCACAAATATACCCCCCTTACATGATTGAATTCTTATATTGACAAATATATCCCTCTTACAGGCCTATTTTCTCATATGAAGAAATATATCTTTTTACAGGATTGTTTTCTTATACTCACAAATATACCCTTCTTAAGAAGTTGTTTTCTCATATTCACAACTATAACCCTCTTAAATGGTTGATTTCTCATATTCATAAATATACCCCTTTTACGCTATTATTTCCTCATACTCACAAATATACCCCACTTATATTGGCAAATATACCCCTCTTGCAATTTTATTTTCTTGTATTAAAAAGTATACCCCAATTATAGGGCTATTTTCTTATACTCACAAATATACCTCTCTTATGGGGTTGTTTTCTCATATCCATCTTACAGGGTTCTTTTCTTATATTAACGAATACACCACTTTTACGGGATTATCCTATCATACTAACAAATATACCCATATTACAGAGTTATTTTTTAATATTCATAAATATACTACTCCTACGAGGTTATTTTCTCATATTCATAAATTGACAAATATACCCCTCTTATGGGACTATTTTCTCATATTTACAAATATACCCCTCTTACGAGGTTACTTTCTTTTATTGACGAATATACCTTTCTTACGTGGTTATTTTCTCATATAAAAAAATACACCCCTTTTTCGTAGTTGTTTTTTCAAACTCACAAATATACACCACTTATTGATAAAGCTTTCTTGTATTGATAAATATATGCCTCTTACAGAGTTGTGTTCTCATAGTAAAAATTGTACCCCTTTTGTATGAGGTTATTTTCTCATACTCATAAATATATCCCTCTTATAGAGTTATTCTCACATATTGATAAATATACCCCTCTTACGGGGATGTTTTCTCTTATTAAAAAATATACCCTTCTTACGGGTTTAATTTCTGATATTCAAAAAATATACTCCTCTTACAGGGTTGTTTTCTCATATTCACAAATATACCTCACTTACAGAGTAGTTTCTTTTATTGAAAAATATACCCCTCTTAAGGGGATGTTTTCTCATATTAAAAAATATACCCCGTTTATAGGGCTATTTTCTCAAACTCACAAACTTACCCCTCTAACGGGGTTATATTCTTGTATTCACAAACATATCCCTCTTAACGGGGTTCTTTTCTCATATTCACAAAATACTCCTCTTACGGGGTTGTGTTCTTATATTGACAAATACAGTCCTTTTACAGGGTTATTCCATCATACTAACAAAAATACCTCTCTTACGAGGTCAGTTTTTAATATTCACAAATATATCCATCTTTTGAGGCTATTTTCTCATATTCATAAATTTTATCCTCTTACGTAGTTATTTTTTAATATTGATAAATATACCCCTCTTATGGGTTTTTTCCTATATTAAGAAATATACTCCTTTTACGCGGTTGTTTTCTCATACTTAGAAATGTACCCCTCTTACGGGGTTTTTTCTCTCATATTCACAAATATACCCCTCTTACGGGATTGATTTCTCATATTTACAAATATACCTTTCTTACGACGTTATTTCCTTATACTCATAAATAAACCCACTGACGAGGTTGTTTTCTCATATGAGAAAATATACCCTTTTACGCAGTTGTTTTCTCATACTCACAGATATACCCCTCTTACGGGGTTATTTTCTAATATTCACAAATATACCCCTCTTACGGAGTTGTTTTCTTGTATTTAAATTATACCCCAATTACGGGATTGTTTTCTAATATTGATAAATATACCCCTCTTACGAAATTATTTTCTTATATTTAAAATATGCCCCTATTATAGGGTTATTTTCTCACACTCATAAGTATGCCCGTCTTACGGGGTTGTTTTCTCATATTCACAAATACACCCCTCTTATGGGGTTGTTTTCTAATATTCACAAACATATCCCTCTTACAATGGTGTTTTCTCATATTAAAAAATATACCCCTTTAATGCGGTTGTTTTCTCATAATCACAAATATACCCTTTTTACAGTGTTTTTTCTTATATTGACAAATATACCCCTCTTACGAGGTTATTTTCCATATTAAAAAATATACCCCTATTGTAGGATTATTTTCTCATACTAATAAACCCCCCTTACAGGGTTGTTTTCTCATATTAAGAAATATATCCCAGTTACGCGGTTGTTTTCTCATGCACACAAATATATCCCACTTACGGGCTTGTTTTCTCATATTCATAAATATACCTCCCTTACGGGGTTCAATTCTTATATTGACAAATATACCCCTCCTACGAGGTTGATTTCTCATATTCATAAATATATACCCTTTTTATGATGTTATTTCCTCATATTCACAAATATACCCCTCTTACGGAGTTGTTTTCCCATATTCACAATTATACCCCTCTTACGTCGTTATCTTCTAATTTTAATAAATATACCTCTCTTATTGGGTTATTTTCTCATATTAAAAAATATACCCCTTTTACATGATTGTTTTCTCACATTCACAAATATACTTCTCTTACGAGGTCTTTTTTTCTCATATCCACAAGTGTACCACAAATTTTAAAAATTTTTTACAAATGTATACCCATCTAAAGTGGTCGATTTCTCATGTTTATAAATATACCCCTTTTACGGCATTGTTTACTCATACTCACCAATATACCCAACTTATTTGTTTTCTTATATTGACAAATATACACCTCTAACGAGGTTGTTTTCTCATATTAAAAAATATATCCCTTTTATGGGGTTATTTCCTTAAACTCACAGATATATCGCTCTAACGAGGTTGTTTCTCATATTTACAAATATGCTCTTACGAGGTTGATTTCTAATATTCATAAATATATCCCTTTTACGGCGTTGTTTGCTCATACTAACAAATATACCCAACTTATAGGGTTGTCTTCTAATAATGAAAAATGTACACCTGTTATGATTGTTATTTCCTCATATAAGAAAATATACCCCTACTATGGGGTTCTTTTCTCATACTCACAATTTTTTCCTTCTTACTAGGTTCTATTCTCATACTCACATATATACCCCTGTTAAGGGGTTGGTTTCTCATATTCACAAATATACTCCTCTTACGGGGTTGTTTTCTCATACTCACAAATATATCCCTCTTTACAGGGTTCTGGTCTCATATTCATAAATATACCCCTTTTACGAAGTTGTTTCCTTATACTCTCAATTGTACTCCACTTACGGGGTTGTTTTCTACTATTAACAAATATATCCCCCTAAAGGGGTTGTTTTCTCATATTATATAATATACCCTTATACGCGGCTGTTTTCTCATACTCACAAATATACCCCTCTTACGGAGTTGTTTTCTCATATTAAAAAATATGCCCCTATTATGGAATTATTTTCTTATACTCACAAATATACTCTTCTTACGAGGTTGTTTTCTCATATTAAAAAAATATACTCCTATTATGGGATTGTTTTCTCATACTCACAAATATAGCCCTCTTACTGGGTTGATTATTATATTCATAAATATACCCTTTTTACGGAGTTGTTTCCTCATATTTACAAATATACTCCACTTACGGGGTTGTTTTCTACTATTAACAAATGTACCCCTCTAAAGGGGTTGTTTTCTCATATTATATAATATAGCCTTTATACGTGGGTGTTTTCTCATACTTACAAATCTACCCCTATTACGGAATAATTTTCTCATATTAAAAAACATATCCCTATTATGGGATTATTTTCTCCTACTCACAAATATAGCACTCTTATGCGGTTGATTTCTCATATTTATAAATATAACACTTTTACGGTGTTGTTTACAAATACTCACAAATATACCCGACCTACCTGGTTGTTTTCTTATATTGATAAATATACCCCTTTTATGGAGTTGATTTCTCATATTCATAAATATACCCCTTTCACGATGTTGTTTCCTCATATTAAAAAATATACCCCTCTTAAGGGGTTGGTTTCTCATATTCATAAATATACCCCTCTTACGGGGTTGTTTTCTCATACTCACAAATATATCCCTCTTACGGGATTCTTGTCTCATATTCATATATATACCCTTTTAAGGGGTTGGTTTCTCATATTCACAAATATATCCCGCTTAGGAGGTTGATTAGTCATATTCATAAATATACCCTTTCTTACGAAGTTTTTTTCTCACACTCACAAATATACTCCACGTACGGGTTTGTTTTCTACTATTAATAAATATACACCTCTAAAGGGGTTCTTTTCTCATATTATATAATATACCCTTTATACACGACTGTTTTCTCATACTGACAAATATACCCCTATTACGGCGTTGTTTACTCATATTAAAAAATATACCCCTATTATGGAATTGTTTTCTCATATTCACAAATATACCCCTCTTACGATGTTGTTTTCTCATATTCACAAATATACCCAACTCACGGGGTTGTTTTCTAATTTTTACAAATATACCCCTCTTACGATGTTGTTTTCTCATCATTAAAAATTATATCCCGTTTACAAGAGTGTTTCCTCATACTCACAAATATACCCCTCTTATGGGGTTATTTTCTCATATTCACAAATATACCCCTCTTACGGGCTTGATTTATCATATTTATAAATATATCCATTTTACGGTGTTGTTTGCTCATACTATCAAATATACCAGACTTATGGGGTTGCTTTCTAATATTGACAAATATACCTTTCTTACAGTATTATTTTCTCATATTAAAAAATATAACCCTATAATGGGATTTCTTTCTCATACTCACAATTTTACCTTCTTATATGGTTCTATTCTCATACTCACATATATATCCTTCTTACGGGGTTGGTTTCTCTTATTCACAAATATACCCCTCTTACGAGGTTGTTTTCTCATACAAACAAATATACCCCTCTTACGGTGTTCTTGTCTCATATTCATATAAAAGGGGTTGGTTTCTCATATTCACAAATATACCCCATTTAGGAGGTTGATTACTTATATTCATGAATATATCCCATTTATGGAGTTGTTTCCTCATACTCACAAGTATACTCCACTTACGGGGTTATTTTTTACTATTAACAAATATACCCCTCTAACAGGGTTGTTTTCTCATATTATATAGTATACCCTTTATACACGGCTATTTTTGTCATACTCACAAATATACCCGTTTTACGGAGTTGTTTTCTTAATATTAAAAAATATACCCCAATTATGGGGTTGTTTCCTTATATGCACAAATATACCCCTCTTACGGGGTTGTTTTCTAATATTAAAAAATATACTCCTATTATGGGATTGTTTTCTCATACTCACAAATATAGTCCTCTTATGGGGTTGATTTCTCATATTCATAAATATATCCCTTTTACAGCGTTGTTTACACATACTCACAAATATACTCAACTTATGGGGTTGTTTTCTGATATTGATAAATATACCCCTCTTACGGGGTTGATTTCTTATAATAAAAAATATACCCCTCTTACGATGTTGTTTTCTCATATTCACAAATATACCTCTTTCATAGGATTTTTTCTAATTTTTACAAATATATCCCTCTTATTGGGTTGTTTTCTCATATTAAAAAATATATCCCTTTTACGAGGGTATTTTCTCACTCATAAATATACCCCTCTTACGGGTTTTTTTCTCATATTGACAAATATTCTCATCTTACAGGATTGTTTTCTAATATTAAAAAATATATCCTTTTTATGACGTTGTTAGCTCATAGTCACAAACATACTCCATTAACGGAGTTGTTTTCTCATATTAAAAGAATATACTCCTATTATGAGATTATTTTCTCATACTCATAAATATACCCCTCTTACGGGGTTCTTTTCTCATATTCACAAATATACCCCTCTCATAGGGTTGTTTTCAAATTTTTACAAATATACTCCTCTTACGGGGTTGTTTTCTCATATTAAAAAATATATCCCTTTTACGAGGATGTTTTCTCACACTCACAAATATACCCCTCTTACGGGTTTGTTTTCTCATATTCACAAATATTCCCATCTTACAGGGTTGTTTTCTCATATTAAAAAAATATATTTGTTTTACGGTGTTGTTAATTCATAGTCACAAATATACTCCATTTATGCAGTTGTTTTCTCATTTTAGAAAAATATACCCCTATTATAGGGTGGTATTCTCACACTCACAAATACAACCCTCTTTGGGGTTGATTTCTCATATTCATAAATATACCTCTTCTATGACGTTGTTTCCTCATATTCACAAATATACCCCTCGTACGGGGTTGTTTTCTCATATTCACAAATATTCTCCTCTCACGAATATGTTTTCTAATTTTTACTAATATACCCCTCTAACGGGATTATTTTCTCGTATTAAAAAATGTAACCCTTTTACACGGTTTTCTCTCATACTCACAAATATACCCCTCTTACAGGTTTGTTTTCTCATATCCACAAATATTCCCATCTTTTGGGATTGTCTTCTCATATTCAAAAATATACCATTTTGACGGAGTTATTAATTCATAATCACAAATATACTCCATTTACGGAGTTTTCTCATATTAAAAAATATACCCCTATTATGTCGTTGTTTTCTCAAACTCACAAATATACCCCTATTACAGGGTTGATTTCTCATATTCATAAATATACCCCTTTTATGATATTGTTTCCTCATATTCACAAATATACCCCTCTTATGGGTTTGTTTTCTCAAATTAAAAAATATACCCCTTTTCGCGACTGCTTTCTCACACTCACAAATATGCTCCTCTTACAAGGTTGTTTTTTAATTTTTACAAATATACACTTTTAGGTGGTTGTTTTCTCATATTCACAAATACACCCCTCTTACGGGGTTGATTTCTCATATTCATAAATATATCTCTAATACAGGGTTGTTTCCTCGTACTCACCAATATGCCCAACTTATGGGGTTGTTTTATTATATTGACAAGTATACTTCTCTTACAGGGTTATTTTCTCAAATTAAAAAATATACCCCTTTTACGGGGTTGTTTTCTTATACTCACAAATATACCCCTCTTACAGGGTTAATTTTTCATATTCATAAATATATCCCTTTTACGATGGTGTTTTCTCATACTCACAAATATACTCCTTTTACGGGTTTGTTTTCTTATATATTCACAAATATTTCCATCTTACGAGTTGTTTTCTCATATTTAAAAATATACCCTTTATATGGCATTGTTAACTCATAGTCACAAATATGCTCCATTTATGGAGTTGTTTTCTCATATTAAATAAATATACCCCTATTATGAGGTTGTTTTCTCATACTCACAAATATACCCCTTTGAAGGGGTTGCTTTCTCATATTCATAAATATACCCTTTTACGACGTTGTTTTCTCATATTCACAAATATAACCCTCTCATGAGGTTGGTTTTCTAGTTTTTACAAATATACGCCTCTTACGGGGTTGTTTTCTCATATTAAAAAATATACCCCTTTTACGCAAGTGTTTTATCATACTCACAAATATACCCTTCTTATGTGGTTGTTTTCTCATATTCAAAAATATATCCCTTTACGAGGTTGACTTCTCATATTCATAAATATATCTATTTTACAATATTGTTTGATTATACTCACAAATATACTCCATGAAGAGGTTGTTTTCTCATATTAAAAAATTTACCTCTATTACGTGGTTGTTTTCTAATACTCACAAATATACCCTTCGTACAGGGTTATTTTCCAATATTAACAAATAAACCCCTCTTACAAGGTTGTTTTCTTATGCTCACAAATATACCCCTCTCATAGGGTTTTTTTTTTCTAATTTTATAAATGTATCCCACTTACGGGGTTACTTTTTTTATATTAATAAATATACCCCTCTTACATGGTTATTTTCTTATATTAAAAAATATACCCCTATTATGGAGCTAATTTGTCATACTTACAGATATACCTCTTTTACGGGGTTCTTTCCTTATATTAATAAATATACCCCTATCACGGGTTTGTTTTCTCAAATTAAGAAATAAGCCCCTTTTACGTGGCTGTTTTCTCACACTCATAATTATATCCCTCTTACGGGGTTGTTTTCTCATATTTACAAATATACCCCTCTTATGAGGTTGATTTCTCATATTCATAAATACATCGTTGTTTCCTCATACTCACAAATATACTCAACTTACAAGGTCGATTTCTTCTATTAACTAATATACCCGACTAAAGGGGTTGTTTTCTCATATTATAAAATATACCCTTTTTACGTGGGTGTTTTCTCATAATATACCCCTTATAGGGTTATTTTCTCATATTAAAAAATATACCCCTCTTACACGGTTGTTTTCTTATATTAACCAATATATACCCCTCTTGCGGGGTTGTTTTCTGATCTTGACAAATGTAATCCTTTTATGGGGTTGTCATACTCACAAATATATCAGTTGTATGGGGTTGTTTTCTAATATTGACAAATATACCCCTCTTATGGGGTTGCTTTCTCATATTAAAAAATATATCCCTATTGCGGGGTTGTTCTCTAATATTTACCAATATACCCCTCTTCCTGGGTTGATTTCTCATATTTATAAATATATCCTTTTTACATTGTTGTTTACTCATATTCACAAATATACCCGACTTACATAGTTGTTTTCTTATATTGACAAATACACCCAATTTACAGAGTTGTTTTCTCATATTAAAAATATACAACTCTTGTGGAGTGGTTTTCTGATACTTATAAAATACCCTTCCTACGGGTTCGTTTTCTCATATTCACAAATATACCGCTCTTATAGGGTGGTTTTCTTATATTCACAAATATAACCCTCAAGTACAGGGTTGTTTTCTTATATTGAATAAATATATCCACAAATATACCCCTTTTATCGGGTTGTTCTATCATACCCATAAATATACCCCTTCTTACCGGGGTTGTTTTCTCATATTAAAAAATTATACCCTTTTTACGCGGGTGTTTTCTCATATTCATAAATATACCCCTCTTATGGGGTTATTTTCTCATATTAGAAAACATACCCCTATAAAGGGGTTGTTTACTCATACTCACAAATATAGCCTACTTAGGGGTTTTTTTCTTATATTCACCAATATAGCCCTCTAACGGGATTGTTTTCTCATAGTCACAAATATTACCCCTTTTACGGTGTTTTTTCCTCCTACTCACAAATATACTCCAGTTTTAGGGTCGTTTTCTTCTATTAACAAATATACCCCTCTAAATGAGTTATTTTCTCATACTCACAAATGTATCCCTCTTACAGGGTTGTTTGCTCATATTAACAAATATACCACTTTCCAGGAGTGATTTCTCATATTCACAAATATACCCCTCTTATGGGGTTGTTTTCTTATATTCATAAATACACCCTTTTTATGGAGTTGTTGTATCATACTCACAAATGTAGTCCTCTTACGGGGTTGTATTATAATATTATTAAATATACCCCTCTTACGGGGTTGTTTTCTCATATTAGAAGATATACCCCTCTTACGGGGATGTTTCTCACATTCACAAATATACCCCTCTTGTGGGGTTGTTTTCTCATATTCATAAATATACTGCTCTTATGGTTGTTATATTGTATGGGGTTGTTCGAACTCACAAAAAATATACCCCTATTATGGGGTTATTTTTTAATATTGATAAATATACCCCTCTTGCGGGATTGTTCTCTCATATTAAAAAATATACCCCTGTGATGGGGTTGTTTTCTCATATGTACAAATGTACCCCTCTTACGGGGTTGATTTCTCATATTCATAAATATAGCCATTATACGTTGTTGTTTACTCATATTCACAAATTTATCCCTGTTATGGGGTTGTTCACTTACACTTACAAATATACCAGACTTACAGGGTTATTTTCTTATATTAACAAATATACCCCTCTTATGGGGTTCTTTTGTCATATTAAAAAATATACTCCTCTTATGGTGTTATTTTTTCAAACTCACAAATATACCCCTCTTACGAAGTTCTCTTCTCATATTCACAAATATACTCATCTTATAGGGTTGATTTCTCATATTCAGAAATATACCCCTCTTCCGGGGTTATTTTCTCATATTCACAAATATACCCCTCTTACGGGGTGCTTTTCTCATGTTCACAAATATATCCCTATTATAGGATTATTCTCTCATGTTCACAAATATATCGCTCTTACAGGGTCTTTTTCTTATATTGACAAATATACCCCTTTTACGGGGTTGTTTTATGATACTCACAAATATACCTCTTTTGTGGGGTTGTTTTCTAATATTGACAAATATATCCCTCTTATGGGGTTGTTTTCACAGATGAAAAGATATTTCCTTTTTATGCGGTTGTTTTCTCATACTCATAAATATACCCCTCTTACAGAGTTGTTTTGTCATATTCATAAATATACCCATATTATGGGGTTGTTTTCTTATATTAATAAATATATCGCTCTTATAGGGTGTCTTTTCTTATATTGATAAATATACTTTTTACGGGGTTGTTCTATCATACTCACAATAAATATATCCCTCGTATGCGATTATTTTCTAATATTGAAAATATATTCATCTTATTGCATTGTTTTCTCATATTAAAAAATATACCCTTTTTATGTGATTGATTTCTCATACTCACAAATATATCCTTCTCATAGGGTTGTTTTTTGACACTCATAAATATACCCCTCTTACAGGGTTGTTTTCTTATATCCATAAATATACCCCTATTGCGGGGTTATTTTCTCATATTAAAAAATATACACCTCCTACGGGGTGTTTTCTTATATCCATAAATATACCCCTATTGCGGGGTTATTTTCTCATATTAAAAAATATACACCTCCTACGGGGTGTTTTTGTATATTAAAAATATGCCAATATTCTGGGGTTGTTTTCTCATACTCACAAATCTACCCATTTTACGTGGTTATTTTCTTATATTAAAAAATATTCCCCTATTATGGGGTTATTTTCTCATACTCACAAATATATCGTACGAGATTGTTTTCTCATATTCACAAATATACCTCTCTTATGGGGTTGTTTTCTCATATTCACATATATACCCCTATACGAGGTTGTTTTCTCAAATTCACAAATATACAGCTTATATGGGTTTTCTTTTATCTTATATTGATAAATATAACCCTTTTACGGGGTTGTTCTATCACACTCACAACAAACATACCCTCCTTTCTAGTTTGTTTTCTTATATTAAAAAATATACCTCTTATGGGTTGTTTTCTCATATTAAAAAAATTACCCCTATTATGGGGTTTTTTTCTCATACTCACAAATATAGCCCTCTTATAGGGTTATTTTCTCATATTAAAAAATATACCCCTATTATGAGGTTGTTTTCTTATATTCACAAATATACCCCACTTACGGGGTTGATTTCTCATATTCATAAATATACCCCGTTTATGATGTTGTTTCCTCAGATTCACAAATGTACCACTCTTACGATGTTGTTTCCTCATACTCAAAAATATATCCCTCTTATGAGATTGTTACTAATTCTTACAAATATACTCCTCTTACGGGGTTGTTTTCTCATATTAAAAAATATACCCTTTTACGCGGTTGTTTTCTTAAACTCACAAATACACACCTTTTAAGGGATTGTTTTCTCATATTCATAAATATACCCCTCTTACGGTGTTCATTTCTCATATTCATAAATATACCCCTATTACGGTGTTGTTTCCTCGTACTAAAAGAATATATCCCACGTACAGGGTTTTTTTTCTTATATTAACAAATATACCCTTCTTACGAGGTTGGTTTGTCATATTAAAAGATATACCCTTTTTATGGGTTGGTTTCCAAAGCTCACAAATATACCACTCTTACGGGATTGTTTTTCTATATTTATAAATATTCCCCTCATATGGGGTTGCATTCTCATATTCACAAATATACCCATCTTACTAGGTTGTTTTCTTAAATTGACAAATACACCCCTATTATGGGGTTGTTTCTCCTATTAAAAAATATACCCCTTTTACACGGTTTCTCATACTCACAAATATAACCCTCTTATGGGGTTATTTCTCATGTGAGTAAATATATCCATTTTCAGATGTTGTTTACTAATACTCACAAATACACCCCTCTTTTAGGGTTGTGTTCTCGTATTAAAAGATATACCCCTATTATAGGTCTATTTTCTCATATTCACAAATATACTCCTTTTACGTGTTGTTTTCTCATATTCACAAATATACCTCTCTTATGGGGTTGTTTTCTATATTAAAAAATATACCCCTCATACGGGGTTGTTTTTCATGTTCATAAATATACCCCACTTACGGGTTTGTTTTCTTATATTCATAAATATATCACTTTTTTACGGTGTTGTGTACTCATACTTAGAAATAGAACTGACTTACTGGGTTATTTTCTTATATTGACAAATATACCCCTCTTATGGGGTTGATTTCTCATATACATAAATATATCCCTTTTACGACATTGTTTACTGATACTAACAATTATACCTGACTCTTGGGGTTGTCTTCTAATATTGATAAATATACCCCTCTTAAGGGGTTGTTTTCTCATATTAAAAAATATACCCCTCTTATAGGATTGTTTTCTCATATTTAAAAATATACCCCTATTATGGAGTTGTTTTCTAATACTCGTAAATATACCCCTCTTACGGGGTTATTTTCTTATATTAAAAAACATATTCCTATTATGGGGTTGTTTTCTTCATACTCACAAATATACCCGTCTTACGGGGTTATTTTCTCTTATTCATAAATATTCCATTCTTACAATTTTGTTTTCTCATTTTCACATATACACCCCTATTAAGGGGTTGTTTTCTCCTATTCATAAATATACCGGTCTTACGAGGTTTGTTTCTTATATTGACAAATATACCACCATTACTAGGTTGTTTTATCATATTCACAAATATATCGCTTTAGTATAGGGCTTTCTCTTATATTGAGAAATATAGCCCTTTTACGTCATTGTTATATCATACTCATAATAAATATACCCCTCTTATGGGATTATTTTCTAATATTTATGAATATACCCGTCCTATGGGGTTGTTTTCTCATATTAATAATATACCCCTGTTACGAGGTTGTCTTCTCAAATTCACAAATATACCCCTCTTACGGGGTTGATTTCTTATATTCATAAATATATCCCTTTTACGGTATTTTTTATTCGTACTCACAAATATACCCCACTTATGGGGATGTTTTCTTATGTTGAGAAGTATACGCCACTTACGAGGTTGTTTTCTCATATTAAAGAATATACCCCTTTTATAGCGTTATTTTCTCAAACCCATAAATATACCCATCTTACAGGGTTATTTTCTCATATTCACCAATATACCTCTGTTATGGGGTTGTTGTCTCATATTCATAAATATACCCCTCTTACCGGGTTGATTTCTCATATTCATAAATGTATCACTTTTACGACATTGTTTATTCATACTCACAAATATACCCAACTTACGAGGATGTTTTCTTATATTGAGAAGTATACCCCTCTTACAGGGTTGTTTTCTCATATTAAAAAATATACCCCTCTTGTGGTGTTGTTTTCTCATATTAAAAAATATACCCCTTTTATGATGGTTTCTCAAACTCACAAATATACCCCCATTACTGGGTTGTTTTCTTATATTCATAAATATACCGCTTTAATGGTGGATTTTCTTTTATATTGGGAAATATACCCCTTTTACGGGATTGTTCTATCATACTCACAATAAATATACCCCTGTTACGGGATTGTTTTCTAATAATTACAAATATACCCGTCCTACGGGCTTATTTTCTCATATTAAAATATAACCTTGTTATGGGGTTGTTTTCTCATATTCATAAATATACCCTGATGCGTGTGAAACATGCATATCTATTAGGGCTTGGAGACATAAGGTTTAGGGAAATTTGGCCTAGGTTTAGAGCATAAATCGTGCATTTTCCTACATTTGCACCGTATAAGTGTCAATCCTATTTGTTTATGTTTATTGTGGTTTAATAGGTGATTTACAGTTGTTTTGGTGTGACTCTGATGTAGGTATAAGTTCTTAGAAGTTTGGAAGTCAAGGTAAAATTTGAAGATTGGAGCTTCAAAAGAGTATCTTTCAGTTTCGTATATCAGTCGACTTGGGAGGATTGGCGCAGACAATGTGGAAGGATTTTTGGGATGAAAAGGTCCAAATTTATAGAATTGTGAGTCTACTTCAATTTTGCAATTGGAATCAGGCCATTTGGTTCTAAGATGAGGGAGATACAAGCCTCAAGCCAAGGAGCACTCCGAAAGTTGTCTCAAATGTAGCACTAAATTGTTAAGGGACTTTTGGGCAAGAAAACAATGGAATCAAAAAAATTGTAAACCATAGAAATTAAAGTCGACATCTTGAAATTCATTTCAGGCTCAAGAATTTCCCAATTTAGAGTTAGGACGTCCAAGATATGCCCCTCGAACTTTAGGTCATCTATTGAATTAAAAAGAACCAACCCGGTCCGGCCTGCGTTATTTTTAGAGCACGTTCCAGACCCTACTTGGTTCGATTTTGGGCAATTCTACTTCATTTTTGGAGTGGTTTGGTATGGTTTTACTCGGGTTTTGAGTTTTTTTGGGATATAATATAAAGACTCCCTCAATTTTTATGGGGCAACCGTCATTCATCTAGAAAAAAAAAGAGAAAAATATATTAAGAGACTACATAAGAGCTAGCAACAATTGGAGAAAAAATAGAGAGGTGTTGAGGAAAAAAATCTTAGCTTTAGTCTTGGTTTTCTTAAATTTCTTTTTGGTTTATTTAGTCTTGAGTTGTAATTGCTATATTTACTTGATACCAATCAAAGTCTACATATTATCTTCTTCAAATCCTCTACTCTTGAGCTATCTTCAAGGAATTAAATGGGTAATATTCTTCTATTTTTATTTTATTTTGCTTATTAATGATGTTTAGTGAGTAGTTTATTAATCCTGGAATGCATGAAGCCTATCTCCATCAATGAAGCAATGATTTGAGTTGTTTGTGTTGTATGTTATTCTCTCTACGTTAGGGTTCTTCTTTGGTGTTTTAATTGTGCATTTATTTTGAATGGCCAGCTCTATAAATCTTATTTTGGAGAATGATTGTATTGAGAAATATTTACTGTTCTTGGACATACAAATGAAGATATTTATTAGCTTGATTGTGAGAGCTTTTAGGTTGTTTAATAGGATTTGATGGGAGTGTTTGCTTAATCGAGTGGTTTAATGTTGATGTGTGATGAGAATTGACATTAGCATTATATTGCTTAGGGTTCTAAGTCTAGAGATAGATTAGGGCTACAAAACCCAAATTCAGCCACAGTAGAGAATTGGTATTTAACATTACTTGTGATTGTTGCTTACGGTATTGTTTATACATACTCACAAATATACCCGACTTATAGGATGTTTTCTTATATTGAGAAGTATACCCCTCTTACGGGGTTGTTTTCTCATATTAAAAAATATACCCCTTTATAGCGTTGTTTTCTCAAACTCATAAATCTACCTCTTACGGGGTTTCTTTCTCATATTCACAAATTTAACCCTGTTACGGGGTTGTTTTCTCATATTCACAAATATACCACTCTTATGGGATTGATTTCTCATATTCATAAAGATATCACTTTTATTGTATTGTTTATTCATATTCATAAATATACCTGACTTATGAGGATGTTCTCTTATATTGGGAAGTATACCCCTCTTACGAGGTTGTTTCCTCATATTAACAAATATACCCCTCTTGTGGTGTTATTTTCTCATATTAAAAAATATACCTATTTTATGACGTTGTTTTCTCAAACTCACAAATATATCCCCATTACTGGGTTCTTTTCTCATATTCACAAATATACTGCTCTATGGGGGTTTTCTCTTATATTGAGAGATATTCCCCTTTTACGGGATTGTTCTATCATACTCACAACAAATATACCGCTCTTACGGGGTTGTTTTCTAATATTTATAAATATACCCATTCTACGGGGTTATTTTCTCGTATTAGAAATATACCCCTATAAGAGGGGTATATATGTAAGTATGATAAAATAACCCCGTAAGAGCTGCATATTTATGAGTATGAGAGAACAAACCCATAATAAATTATATTTCTTAATAAGAGAAAATAATCTCGTAAGAGGGGTATATTTATGAGTATGAGAAAATAGCCCTATAAAACGGGTATATGAGTATGAGAAAATGACCCCATAAAAGGGGTATATTTTTCAAAATGAGCAAAAAACCCAGTAAGAGGGGTATATTTATTAATATAAGAAAACAATCCCAAAATTGGGGCATATTTTTGAGTATGAGGAAACAACGCCGTAAAAGGGGTATATTTGTGAATATAAGAAATCAACCACGTAAGAGAGGTATATTTATTAATAGAAAAAGTTAACCCCATAATTCGGGTATATTTGTCAGTATAAGTAAACAACACCATAAAAGTAATATATTTATGAATATGAGAAGTCAACCCCGTAGAGAGGTATATTTGTGAATATGAGAAAGCATCCCCGTAACCATGGTATATCTTTTAATATGATAAAACAACCTCGTGAAAGAGGTATATTTTTCAATATTAGAAAATAACCCTATAAAAGGGGTATATTTGGGAGTATGAGAAAACAACCCTGTATGAGGGGTATATTTGTGAATATGAGGAAACAACCCCGTCAGCGTGGTATAATTTTTAGTATTAGAAAACAACCCCATAAAAGTGGTATATATTTTAATAGGATTAGACAACCCCGGACAAGGGGCATATTTGCAATATAAGAAAATAACCCCTAAAGTCGGGTATATTTGTAAGTATGAGGAAACAATTGTAAAAGAGGTACATTTATAAATTGAGAAATCAACCCCGTAAGAGGGTTATATTTGTGAATATGAGAAAACAATCCTATAAGAGGGGTATATTTATGACTAAAATTGAACAACCCCGTAAAACGGGTGTATTTGTCAATATAGAAAAACAACCCTTTAAGAGGGATATATTTGTGAATATGAGAAAACAACCCCGCAATAGAGGTATATTTTTGAATATGAGAAAAGAACCCCGTAAGAAGGTATAATTGTGAGTATGACAAATTAGCCCCATAATAGGTGTATATTTTTTAATATAAGAAAATAACCCTATAATAGGGGTATATTTGCGAATATGAGAAAACTACCCTCTAAGAGGGATATATTTATGAATATGAGGAAACAATGTTATAATAGTGGTATATTTATGAATATGAGAAATCAACCCAATAAGAGAAGTATATTTATGAGTGTGAGAAAACAACCACATAAAAGGGGTATATTTTTTAATATAAGAAAACAACCTCGTAAGAAGGATATATTTATCAATATAAGAAAACAACGTCATAAGTCGTGTATTTGTGAGTATGACGAAACAAAAGCATAAAAAGGATATATTTATGAATATGAGAAAACAACCGCGTAAAAGGGTAACAACCCTGTAAGATGTGTATGTTTGTCAATATTAGAAAGCAATCCAGTAAGAGGGGTATATTTATGAATATCATAAAATAACCTTACAAGAGTGATATGTTGTCCCTTAGAACCAAGAACTGGGGTTGAATTGGTGACTTGAATTACATAAATTAATGATTTTAGGTAAAAACACAAGAGATCTCGGATAATGTGAGGAGATTAAGGGTTAGAGAAAATGAAACAAGTGTTTATAGTGGTTCGGGAACAAACTTCGCTACATCCACTCCTCAAGATCACACTTGAGTGTTTCACCATAATCACTAAGATTATAAACCTTTGGGTTTTACAAGTTCATCCAACAACTTGGTGTTTTCAAGGCTCACACTAAACCTCTTCCCTTAGTGAATTAATCTTTCACTAAGTCTCTTAACCCTTGAGTATTAATGGTTACTCAACAACCAATTCTTTGTGTTTTTAATACCTAGGCTCACACAAAAACCCTTTTGCGTTTTATTTAAAGAAAGAGTTTCAACTTGATATACTTTACAAAGAAAAAAATTGAGTGTAGAAAGTTGAGAAATAATTTTGCAAGAGTTTTGGTATATTTAAAGCATACATTTAGTGATAGAGTCTTTAAGAGGGGTATTTATACACATACTAACCCCTTTAAGATGTTATAATAAGGCCAAAACTCTTTAGTTGTAAGATTTTGATGACTTGGCAAAAATTGCCTAAGGTCATAGAAAGTGCCCCCGATCTTTCTAAAAAGAGACATTGGGGATCTAATGGCTCCAGCCATGTGGCACTGATAGGGTGGTCGAAATCTCAATGGTTACTAACATCGCATTAGTTGTGAAAACTGCCCCCGCACCATAATAGCGCCCTTGTGCTTGCCTTATCCAAGTCTAGAAATGCCCTCACACTTCTTGTCACGCTATCATCTGCCAGTTTTTGTCTCAAGTCTTAAAGTGAGGCGTCGTCGCGCTTCCGAAGCGCCCTCGCGCTTTTTAAAGCTTTGACATTTTGACTGCCAGGTGTTAAGAGGCAATTGGCCTACTGTCAGGTGGACTTTTCAATGTCTTTCAAACTTTTGGTCATATAAAAGGCGACCCCACACCTTGAAAGCACCCTTGCGCTTTTGGGGTCTTTATACAAGACTTACTTTAAGGTTCAAGAATGTTTAGTCTAAGCATGGTTCCTTTAGTGCTCTGTCACATAGACACTTAGTCATGATGTTAATGATAATTAATTTGGTTGTTATGATCAAAATAGAGATCAATTGCACGTTAGATCAATAATCTCCTCTTTTATTTTGACAACCAAATTGATTAGAAATTCAAAATTGATCAAGTGCAGATGTAATTGAATACTTAAGTACTAACATTCAAAAGTCAAAGGAACAATTTACTTATGGGGTTTAACAATTTATTACTCCCCTTTAATTTTTGTATTTCCTCCCCTTTAGTTTTTGTAATTAAGCATACTTTTCATCTATATTCTAAGCATATCATATACTTCACAATTTAAGAACTTCTCCCCCTTTTTATGTACTTATCAAATTTAGAACTTTCTCCCCTTTAGTCAAGTTAGGTCTCTTTCCCTCTTTTCATTTGTCATGTATTAATCAATTTAGGTTTCGCTCTCCCTTTGGCAAAATTAAAAAGAACAAGGAAAGTAAATTGCAAGGAGATAGAAAATAAGATAAGATTTCATTTGTAAAGAAAATGCTTTACATATGTGTGATCAATGAAAGGGAGGCAGACATGAGAAGGAAAAAAACAAAATGAGATATGAGAAAATGAAATAAAAATAAGAGATATATCTTTTTCTTTTTCCTCTTGAAAAACCATAAGCTCCTTTCCTTTTCTACTAGAGCTTGTATAAGGAGGGGGAATTGGAGCTTCTTCTCCCTCTTCTTCCTCCCAATCCATTAAATCTGCATGTAAATGGTGGTGATAATTCCAAGTTTTCTTTATTTACTTAAGCATTTTGTCCTCAAAAGAAAGAGAAGATGAAGTGGGGAAAGAGGAAGGGGTTGGCTCACTTGGTATCCTATAGTCTTCCTTCCTTTTTCTTCTTGTCATCCACATACTCAGCTATGAGTAGAAAGAACTCCCCATCTATTTCCCACTTAGGTCCAAGTCTAATGACTTTGGCATATGCTCAAGGAAAGCTAATCCTAGCAAAAATGGTGAGATAAGAGGGTTTAGAAAAGTCTTGTTTAGAGGAGTGAGGGCTTGGAAGTGTTTAACAATTTTGATGACATGTGAGGAGACAAGAATGACACCTTTTTGAATGTTGCCAATGAATCGTCAAGTAGAGGAAAATAAGATCTTTTTATGGAACTTTCTCAACCCCATTATCCCTTGCATGGATGTTGGTGGCTATCATCATATGCACTACCTAATGTGTTAAGGATTTGAGGTCTTTGGAGAGGTAGTCTTTAGAATGGGTTTCTTTGGTTGAGATTTGCCTCGAAAATTAGGAAAAAGAAAGAGGCATTTCTGCAAGATTTTTAATAATTAAGAGATGGCTTCTTTCTTGAAAACCAACGATATAAGAGAATTGGGTTCTAGAAAGGGTTCTTCTCTCCCTAAAGAGCCTAAACTCTATCCATAATAATCATCCCTATCTCCCTTTTTGTTAATCACTATGGTAGAAAGAAATTTCTTGGTGAGATTCTCAAATGCTATTTCTAAGGTTTGGGATAGGAAGAAATCTCTAAGCCCCACATTGTCAAGGAGTGTGTGTACCTCTTGTGAAATATTAAGCTTAATGAGGACTTCTTCATCAAAGAATTTGCTAGGTTGAGTTTTTTTCCTCTTTATAGTCAGTCATATACTTGATCCTTGCATCATCATTCACACCCTTCATTCTTTCTAAGATTGTCTCGGATGAAGAAGATCTTCTTCCAACAACCTTTCTTAGAGCCATACTTGTCTTTGAAGAAGTAGAAGAGAGGTTTTGGAATTTTGAAGAAGAGTGAAGGATTTTTGAAGGCTCAAAATGAATAAGTATGTAAAAAGTGATGCAAATGTATAAAATGTGGCTTTTATAGCCTTAGGGAGGGTTTGAAAACAGTTAAAAATAGCTAATTCAACATTAAAGTTCATTTTCAAAAAATTTGTAACGGTTAGTTTTTACTAAAATACAGGAGAAGCACGGTCGCGCTTTCGAAAAAATAGTCAAAACTATAATTTTAAGAAACTGCGATTGCGCTGAGGAGTGCAAGCATGCTTATAAGGTTATTTCCAAAATTGCATATGGACCTATAAGTGCGAGCATGCTTTTTATAATTTCAAGCAAAAATGAACGAATGAGCATGCACTTTTCACATTGATCACATCATTTTATGTATAAGTATTCAAAGATTAAAAATGATCTAGTGCTAAGACAATCTCAATACTTAAAATAAAATTGCACAGGAATGAAGAATGCATAAGTACAAGAATCAAAAATAAAATATACGCACGATTAGCACTCATAGGAAAGAATTTAAGCTAATGTGCTTCCATCTATCATTCTGAGTTCTCTTTTCATGAAATTCATTCTCTCCTCATTTAGGGGCTTAGTGAAAATATCGGCTAGTTGTTTGATTGTATCAACATACTCTAGTACTACACTACCATTTTGAACATGACCTCTTAAAAAATAGTGTCTAATACCATGCGCTCACTCCTAGAGTGTTGAATAGGATTCTTAAAAAGGTTTATAGTACTTGTGTTGTCATATTTGAGAAGAATGTGATCAACCTCTCTCCCATAATCTCTTAATTTTTGCCTCATCTAAATAATTTGAGCACAATAACAATCCACTGCCATATATTCGGTGTAACGCCTGCATTTTCTCATCATACATGTTATGTGCATTTACATTTAATCATTGGGCATATGATGGTATATTAATAATATTTTTATTTTATGGGAACAGATATATATTAATTATAAGTAGAGAATAAGAAGCATGATATTAGATTATTAATTTAGATAAGTTGATTAAGTATTTGGGTTATGTGTATTAAGCATTAAGACTTAATTGAACCAATAGCTGAAGGTTGGGTAAATAGATTGGACTTAAAAGATACAATTAAAAGTTAGTACCTATATATGGTTAGTAAGAATTAATTTAGGATGATAAAACTAGGTAAGTAGGTGGTGGCATTGAAGATGAATCTTGGAAATTGGAACCATGAGCAAGCTCATTTTACCTCTTCATTTCTCTAAAATTCGTACATGGCCAAAAACTCAAAATTTGGAACAAGAGAGAGGAGTGGAATACCTAGAAAAACTTAAGATTAAGATAGGATTTTACCAACTATTGAAGGAGCCAAGCTAAAGCTAAAGGATTTAAGCATATTAGCAACCCAAAAGCTGAAATTGGTGAGTTGTTACTTGAGTATTATTAATTTGTCATTAGGATTCTTGATTACATATTGGAAAAACTTCAATTGATGCTTTCATTGATTAATTAAAGGCCTGATTATCATGAATTAGTAGAGTATTGAATGATTGCATAGAGATTAAGCTTAATTTAAGTTTAAGTATGTCAAGATAGAAAACTGTCAAAATTCCAGCAACCTTGATGTTCTGTATTTTGGGCATAACATGGGTTATATAAGTCCAAATTAATCTTAATTGGTGTCTATGGAAATTTGGAAGAGTCCTCTATAACTTTGTAGTATATAGTCTACGACGCTTGTATGTTTTCTGGCTAATGTCTATTGGTTAGCATGTAATGGGGGTGTTACATTCGGGTTCCACAATGAAGAGAGCAATTGAAACTTGTTTCTTACTAAACCAAGACACTAAGCATTCACCTAAAATATGGCAAGTTTAGGAGGTGCTTTTCTTATCTAATAAACTACCGGCATAATCGCCATCTGAATAACCTATTATATCAAAGGATATTTCCTAGGATACCAAATTCCTAAATTCAAAGTTCCACTTAAATATTTTAGAATTATTTTTATGGCATTTAAATGAGAATCTCTTGGACAAAACTGAAATCTAGCACAAAGGCAAATACTATACATAATATCGAGTCTATAATTCATTTATGCTCTTACCTTTCTCATCCTTGTCCAATTTAGTTGTGACACTCATTGGAGTTTTGGCTACTTTGCAACCATCCATCTCAAATTTCTTTAGGAGTTCTCTTGTGTACTTGGATTGGTTGATGAATATCCCATCCTTGCATTGCTTAATTTGAAGACCAAGAAAGAATTTGAGATCTCCCATCATGCTCATTTCAAGTTCCCTAGTCATACATTTAGCAAAATCCTCATAAAGAAACTCATTAGTAGCTCCAAACACAATGTCATCAATATAAATTTGAAGAATTAGAGTATCACGTTTATGTTTCTTTACAAAAAGAGTAGTGTCAACCTTGCCCTTTTGAAATCCATTTTCAATTAAAAAAGAACTAAGCCTTTCAAACCAAACTCTAGGAGCTTGCTTCAACCTATACAAGGCTTTCGAAAGTTTGAAAACATGATTGGGAAACTTATGATCTTCAAAACTGGGAGATTGCTCAACATAAACTTCCTCCTCAATAAAACCACTTAAAAAAGCACTTTTCACATCCATTTGAAATAACTTAAAATTCATATGACATGCATATGCTAAAAGCATCCTAATAGCTTCTAATCTAGCAACTGAAGTAAAGGTCTCATCATATTCAATGCCTTCCTCTTGGTTATAACCTTTTTCACCAATCTAGCTTTGTTTCTAGAGATAGAGCCTTGCTCATCTAGCTTATTTCTAGAGATAGAGCCTTGGGTCTAGGAAAAAGTTCCACACTTTGTTTCTCTTAAATTGGTTGAGTTCATCTTGCATAGCAATCACCCACCTTTCATCATTTAGAGCCTCATCAATGGTCTTTAGCTCGATTTGAGAATTAAAGGCTAAATTATTTAAAGCTACTAGTTTAGAACGAGTACTTATGCCTTTTGATAAATCTCTAATGACTTGTGTAGGAGGATGATCCTTTTTGAAGTTCCAAGCCTTGGAAAGATTTTGGGAGGTTTCCATCTTTGAGATTCTTGAGTTGCATCTTAATTATGTTGATCTTCTTGAATTTTCTCTATAGGTTCGTCTATTCCTTTTGAGTGGTCATCAACATTCACTTTGAGTTCCTAAAATGCACCTACAAGATCATTCGCACAAACACCTTTCCCAAGATCAAGCTTGTTTGATTCATCAAAAACTACATTCATAGACTCTTCAATTACTAAGGTACATTTTTTAAAGACTCTATAAGCTTTGCTTGAGGTGGAATAGCATAGGAAAATTCGTATGTATGTTTTGGCATCAATTTTCCAAGGTTGTCCTTGGTGTTTAAAATGTAGCATTTGCAACCAGAATCTATAAAATATGAGACTTTAGGTTTTCTTCCTTTCTAAAGCTCATAAGAAGTTTTTCTTAGTATAGGTCTTTGAAAACTCTATTTGCAAGATAACAACTAGAGTTAACGGCTTCAGACTGATAATAGGAAGGAAGTTTATACTCATTGAGCATTGTCCTAGCCATTTCCATTAGTGTTCTATTTTTTCTTTTCATAACTCCATTTTATTAGGGAGTTCTAGGAGATGAAAAATTATGAGAAATTCTAAATTCTTTACAAAGGTTTTCAAAAAGTTCATTTCAAATTCTTTTCCATGATCACTCTTTATAGAGAAAATCAAATACCCTTTTCATTTTGAACACATTTTGCAAAAGATTGAAAAACATTGAAAGCTTCATTCTTATGAGCAAGGAAATTAACCCAAGTAAATCTAGAGTAATCATCAACAATCACAAATGCATATAACTTTCCATCCAAACTAGCTACTCTAGTAGGTCTAAACAAATCCATATGTAATAGTTGAAGTGGTCTAGAAGTACTTATATAGTTTTGGGTTTAAAGAATGATAGATGTTCTTTTCCCATTTGACCTGGTTCGCAAGGCTTGTCTTTGATGAACTTCACTTTGGGAAGTCCATTAACTAACTCCTTTTTGGCTAATTTGTATAGAATCTCCATGCTTTCATGTCCATTCATCACTAATAGACACAAGACAGTTGAAAGATTGACTATAAACTTTATGTAGGTCAATTGTGTAGGTGTTGCCACTTCTTTCTCCTTTGAATATCACTTTGTCTTCCACTAGGGAATTGACAAGATATCCATTGGAGTCAAAAGTGACTTTGTTCCCTTTATCACACAATTGACTTACACTTAATGAAATTATGTTTCAAACCATCAACTAGGAAAACATCATCAATGAAAGATTTAACATCCTTACCTATGGAGCCGATGCCAATTACCTTACCCTTGGCATCATTTCCAAAAGTTACTCTACCTCCTTTATAGTCCTTGACATTTACAAAGAGGCTCTTGCCACCCGTCATGTGCCTTGAACATCCACGATCAACGTGACAAAGATTTGTGCTTGTGGATTTAAGACACACCTACAAAAAGGAGTCAATTTACTTGATTTTAGGTACCCAAACAAGATTAGGTCCTTTGGGGTTAGCATTGGAAAATTCATTCATGAAAAGGTGCATTTTCCTTATTTTGCATTTCACATCGTATGATTACCTTCACACATGCATGAACAAGATTATCAAGATTTGTGTTCTTATACATGAATGCATGCTTTGTTCCTGATGGGCTACTGATGCAACCTACACCTAAGGCAGTGAACCTATCGATGCGGCCTAGCAATAGTATCAAGGTCGTATCCCTGGAGATCGGGTGAACCTAAAGTTACTACTGTTCGCTATGTTATCTAATCTGAAATAAGGTGTGAGAAGTCGAAATTACTTAACTGATGACTATGAATGCAAATAAATGAATGAACAGCAACTGACAATCAAAAGACAACCATAACAAAAGAAGCAAATGTGAAGGGGACCTAAGTGATGGAATTATAAGGTTGATTTTATAAATTACCAATATTGCTACCCGTGCCTAAATCCTGAATCAAACTCGGCTCCTCTCTTGAGCTCACCAAGTCCCTAAAATTGCTCTAATCTAATGGAATCTCTTCCTATCAGATTATTACAAATTAGCATTAAGCCTGATTTAGATCTATTAAGAGTTGTTAATTCTCAATCTGGTGAGTGAATTAACCTTATCTCTAAGTGTTAAATACCAGTTCTTATTATTCAATTTCCAGTTGTAACAAGCATTTCTCAATGTCAAGAAACAACCCAAAAGACAATTAATTCAACGTCTCAAATTAATTGAATCAAACTTTATTACTAAACAACAAGAAGGTTACAAGAATGGCAAATAAAAATCCAATAATTAAGCACAATCCATCAACAAAGATGAACCCCAATGAGTTCGACAACCCTAGTTACTCATAATGAAAGAAACAAATACAAAAGGAAATAAACAACAGAAAAGGAAATGGAACATGTAACCCCTCTTCTCTCAAATCAGAGTGGAAATGTCACAAGCATCGATTCTGAAACCAGCCTAAAGTATGGATCTCGGATGTCTCGGTTAATCATCTAGAAACTTTGATCTTTGCTTGAATCCCCCAAATCAATCCTTTGAACTGACGTTGGTCAACCAAAATGTCAAGAACAAAGGTGCATAAGTGAGGGGTCGCGCGCGTAGAGAAGTTTAGAAATCAGAAGCGGAAACCTGTCTCATTTTGCGTGCGCCTACTTATATGCACGGGCCGTGCAAAAGCCTCGAATTGCACGCCAATCAAGAAATCGACTCTAACAAACATCTAGTATGCATTTTCTATCCGAAAATCAATCAATTTCCCATCAATGAGTTTGGAAACCTGAAAAACTCAGAAACATACCAAAGTGCGATCAAACAGGAATAAATATGACTCAAATATATGAATAAATGACTGATAAATAGTTAATAAATATGTATAGAATCATCTACATCAAACTACCCCACACTTAAGCGTTTGCTTGTCCTCAAGCAATCAACAACTCACTCCTCAAATAGATACCAAATAACTCAATCAAATACTTTGCAGGAGGTTAGCTCAAAACAAGTCTCAAAACTCCGTGACGAATTTCCTCAAAATCCCCAAATCACTAAATCTTTGAGAGAGAGAACAAAGTTAATAAAGCTGCTAAAATTAAATGATAAATCTTTCAAGATGTCCCTCAAAACACACAAGTGTATATAGGTGAAAGAATATTGCCAAGCTCTCAACGCAAAAGTACAGAAAAAGGTGCTTACTATAAGCTTGCTTATAGATCCGATCTCCACTACTGTGAAATGGTCAATAAACATGATCAAAGGGTCTTGAGCCAGGTTGTAATGGGATTAAGGTAGGGTATGGAGAAATATGGAAAGTGAGCTGAAAGTTGCTAGAAAATTATGCAGATAATGCAAGACTATAGCTAAGGATCAAATGTTTTACCAAAATTGAACACTAAGTTGCTATAATAATAAGATGATACTCGAAATGAAATTTATTTATTATTATTATTATTTATTTTATTTTATTTTATTTTTTATTTTTTATTTTTTTAGTCACTACTCCTGCAACAACAGATAACGCAGGATGAAGTAATACAATGCTCAATCAAAGTAGTAAAATGATATGTACCATTTGGATTGAAGGGAGCATCTACCAGAAATCTAGTAACTTAGTGAATATATGCAAATTGATCCAAAATGAAATGCAGCATAAACATACATAATTTCCAACAATAATGGTAGAAAGAATGGTAAAATGAATAGCAAGTGATAAAATGAGTGTCAGAGGTAAATTACAATGAAAGAAAAAGGCTAAGGCTCAAAATGGGTTCACTAAGGGAAAAACAGGGTTAGGCTTTTGGCCAAATTGTGTAATTCCTAATTGCCCAATTCATCTCATGACTATTAAAAATTCATGTAATCTAAAAAGTCATCACAAGGCAAGTTCTAGAACACAATGCTCACTAATAAAAAACAGAAGGAGCATAAAAGCCTCACCATTTGAGTGGGTTAAAATTGCATGAATTCTCAAACCAAAGTTTAAACAATCAAACAATCTAATAAGCATCAATATTAACAGTGTTCTATATACAAGATAAAGTAAAATGAAAAAAATTAAGGAAAAACACCAGTTTTACCTGGCTTAATGGAAATTAAGAGATTCGTTCATTGCCTTCTTTCAAAAAGATTTGATAGAAGCTATACAGGTATCCATTCAGAAGAGAAAAATTATCAACTACTTGATTAAAATTATGGGAGTCCACAAAAAAAACTGGAAAACTAAAAGAAAAACAAGACAACAAAAAGAGATAAAAACTAGAAAGTCTACTGGATACTGCCCTTGATGTGTGCTTTAACACTCCAAAATATGTTAGTCCTCAAAATTACGTATGAGCATCGAGTAAGCTAACTCCTGCAAAACTCAAGAATAAACATATCACAAGCAACATCTAGTAAAAGGTTCAATAAAATAAAATCTCCTCAAAATAAAACAAACTAAAAACAAACTGAAGTATCTAACTAAAAAAAATAACTACATAAATAAAAGATGTCCAAAAAAAAAACACATATAGATTTTGGGAATGCCTCCCGAAGGCGCTTCTTTTTGTTCGAGTCGTCTAGCTGGACTCTGCAGCAGCATTCCTGCATCGCAGGCCAGTTGAGAAAGTGGCCTCAATGTAAGTTGGGGCCTGAGGCATATAAGCGCAAAGAGAATGTCTGATGTGTGCGGTAGATGACCAAGGGGGTGCTTTCCACACCGAGTTGGGATGCCCATTCATCCACTCCGAATTCTAGCCAAGTGACCTGTCAATAACAAACTTGCAACTACCCTTCTCGGGTCTATCATAGCACACAGTCGCAAATTGATACAAGTTATTTTCTTCAGATGAATAACATATATCAACAAGGAAAGAAACATGTATAGCAGCATCCATTTGTACATCCTGTTGTTGTTTTATTACATGTAGGACCAATTCCATCAATACTACAAATGGTATGAACATGGTCGGTGGAAGAACTATCAAATGGGGGTAAACTAAAAGTAACACAGTCATCCCCTACATTAAGTCCTAACTTTCCCTCAAATACGTCTATTTTAGCTCTAGCTGTGGCAAGGAAAGGTCTCCCAAAATCAACGGTACTCCATGCTCATTATCCATATCCATAACCACAAAGTCCACAGGAAATATGAACTTATCTACCTTGACTAGCACATTCTCCACAATTCCCCTAGGAAGCTTAACAGAACAGTCAGCTAATTGAATGCACATCCTAGTGGGTTTTGCCTCCCCCAAACCTAGCTTATTGAACAAACTAGTGGGCTGACATTTATGCTAGCCCCCAAATCAGCTAATGCATCATCAACACACAAATTACCTAAAGTGCAAGGAATAGTGAAACTCCCTGGATCGTGACGTTTCTCTAGCAACTTGCCCTAAAACAGTGTTGAGCACTCCTCGTTAAGCTGAACATAGGCTACTTCCTCCAACTTTCTTTTTTTGCTAAGTATGTCCTTTAAGAACTTGGCATACTTCGGCATCTACTCCAATGCATCAATAAAAGGCAAGTTAATATGCAGTTGTTTAAAAATATCTAAAAACTTACTGAACTGCTCTTGCGCCTCTGCTTGTTTGACTCTAGTAGGATAAGGAATCTTAGGTTGATATTCCCTGACTGGAATTGATTTCACCTTTTGTCCCTCAGGTTCCTTAACCTTACTGCTCGCCTCAACCTGCACATCAATAGTGGAGTCATCAAAAATAGGCTTAAAAGGAGCTGAAACTAACTTACCTGAATGCAAAGTGATGGCGTTCACGTGCTCCCTCAGGTCAGACTCAGTGGTGCTAGGGAGCGCTCCTTGCTGCCTTTCAGACAACATCTTAGGGATTTGGCCAATCTAGGTCTCCAAGTTCTGAATCGAGGCCTGATGGTTCCTAAGTGCACTATCAGTTTGCTGGAACCTCATCTCTGTAGATGTCACAAACTTCATCATAAGCTCCTATAAATTTGATTTCTTTTCTGGGGGAGGAGGAGCTTGTGCAAGCCCAGCTGGCTGTTGTTGTGGCTGCTGATGAAGTCTTTGAAAACCAGGTGGACCCTGAGCATTATTGTTCCTCCAACTAAAGTTGGGAGGATTGCGCCACCCAGGGTTGTATATGTTGCTATAAGGATCGTTCTGCTGCCTTGGGGCATTCCCCATATAATCAACCTGCTCAACATCAAAAGACATAGCAGAAACAGATGGAAAAGTAGAGGAAGATGAAGCAAACATACCTCCCACAGTACAGTTCGCACTATAGTGCGAGCCACCACAAAGCTCGCAGCCAACATTCATTGCATGGACCGGCATCTGGAGTTGGTTAATCTTCTTGGTTAGAAGCTCCACCTGATCTCCCAAGGCTGCTGTAGAATCTACTTAGTTGACCACTCCTTATCTTCCTAGTCAGCTCCTAGAGGATTGCCACTGATAATTGTTCATGGCCATTTCCTCTATCAAGTTTTGAGCCTGCTTGGGCGTCTTACTGTTCAGCGCCCCACCTGCTGCAACATCCACCATTTGCCTCATCATAAGGTTCAACCCACTGTAGAAGGTTTGAACCTGCATCCATACTGGCAATCCATGATGTGGGCAGCATCTCAAGAGATCCTTAAACCTCTCCCATGCATCATACATGCTTTCATCATCAAACTGCACCAAAGAATATATGTCATTTCTAAGTTTAGCAGTTTTAGCGGGAGTAAAATACTTATATAAAAAAATTTCAGCCAACGCCTTCTAGGTAGTACTTGTCCGTTGTGGAAGAGATTGCAACCATCTCTTGGCTCTGTCTCTCAAGGAAAATGGAAACAGTCTTAGCCGAATGGCGTCATCGGTTGTTCCATTTATCTTGAATGTGTCACAAATCTCTAAAAAGTTAGAGATATGAGCATTGGGATCCTCACTGGGCAATCCTCCAAATTGCACGCTCTGCTAGATCATCTGGATAACATTGGCTTTTATTTCAAAATTGTTGGCCACTACAGCAGGTCTGACTATACTAGTTTTCATCCCATTTAAAGATGGTCGAGCAAACTTGTACATCGTCCTCTGATCGTCATCATCCTGGGGGTTGAGGTTCTCTATCGCGTCAGCTCCTTGAACCTGAACTGTAACTCCATCCTCCTCCTCAACGGCTTGCAAACGTCGTCTCAATAATCTGATAGAGCGCTCCGGGTAAAATAAGGGTGCTGTGGGATCAGGGTTAGAGCTCTGGGTCATAAACTACCTAAAATCGACAGCCAAAAAACCAGCAATCAACAAAAATAATAGAATAAAGAATAAATAATAAATAAATGAATAGATAATGACTAAATTAAGATAAAAAATTCACTCTAGTTCACCGTTATTGTTCCCCGGCAACGGCGCCAAAAACTTGATGGGCTACTGATGCAACCTACACCTAAGGCAGTGAACCTATCGATGCAGCCTAGCACTACTGAGTATAAAGGTCGTATCCCTAGAGATCAGGTGAACCTAAAGTTACTACTATCCGCTATGTTATCTAATCTGAAATAAGGTGTGAAGTCGAAATTACTTAACTAATGACTATGAATGCAAATAAATGAATGAACAACAACTGACAATCGAAAGACAACCGTAACAAAAGAAGCAAACTGGAAGGGGACCTAAGTGATGGAATTCTAAGGTTGATTTTATAAATTAACAATCTTGCTACCCGTGCCTAAATCCTGAATCGAACTCGACTCCTCTCTCGAGCTCACCAAATCCCTAAACTTGCTCTAATCTAATGGAATCTCTTCCTATGAGATTATTATAGATTAGAACTAAGCGTGATTTAGATCTATTAAAAGTTGTTAATTTTTAATCCGGCGAGTGAATTAACCTTATCTCTAAGTGTTAACTACCAGTTCTTACTATTTAATTTCCAGTTGTAACAAGCATTTCTCAATGTCAAGAAACAACCTAAAAGACAATTAATTCAACGTCTCAAATTAACTGAATCAAACTTTATAACTAAACAGCAAGAAGATTACAAGAATGGCAAATAAATCTAATAATTAAGCACAATCCATCAATAAAAGGTGAACCCCAATGGGTTCGGCAGCCCTAGTTACTCATAATGAAAGAAACAAATTCAAAAGGAAATAAACAACAGAAAAGGAAATGGAACATGTAACCCCTCTTCTCTCAAATCGGAGTGGAAATGTCGCAAGCACTGATTCTGAAACCAGCCTCAAGTATGGATCTCGGATGTCTCGGTCAATCATCTAGAAACTTCAATCTTTGCTTGAATCCCCTAAATCAATCCTTTGAACTGACATTGGTCTCCCAAAATGTCAAGAACAAAGGTGCAGAAGTGAGGGGTTGCACACGTAGAGAAGTCCAAAAATTATAAGCAGAACCTTGTCTCATTTTGCGTGCACCTACTTATAGGCAGAAGAGCCATAGCCCGTGCCACGGGCAAGGGAGGCCATGCAACTGGCCGTGCAAATGTGCATGGCCATGCAAAAGCCTCGAATTGCATGCCAATCAAGGAATCGACTCTGACAAACATCTAGGATGCATAAATCATCCATATAGCTTGGTTTCTGCCTGAAAATTAATCAATTTCCCATCAAGGAGTCCGAAAACTTGAAAAACTCATAAACATACCGAAGTGCGATCAAATAGGAATAAATATGACTCAAGTACACGAATAAACAACCGATAAACCGTCAATAAATATGTATAGAATCATCTACATCAGTTCCTCTTGGCTTAGCCTTTGGAACATGTGTGCCTTTCTCTTTCTTTTGAATGAGAGGTCTAGTGTGTGTTTTGCTCTTTGAAACTCGATCGGAGTTTCTCTGAAATGCTTGTGGTTGAGTGGCTTTGACAAATATTGTTTTATGAGATGAGGATGATGAAGCTCATTGGAACCCAAGTCCACGTCTCACAAGGGGTGGTCTATAAGACACAATTAGTGTGTCAGAGACTCTTTTCCTTTGTGAAATTTTGAAATTGAGTTCCTAAGCTCTTCAACTTCATTTTTCAAACACTTGTTCTCTTTAAAAAAAATTTCTTTTAAAATATCATCCAAAGATTTCCTTAAGTTATCATTGGAAGTTTTTAAGGATGTAATTTTCTTCTTTGAAATTTTAAGGTCTTCCTCCAAGCTAGAACATTTATTTTTATAGAAGTTTAATTTTGAAAGCATATTTTGTAAGATTTCATTTTCATCATCCAAAAAGTCATCACCAAAAGAATGAGAAGATGAACAAGAAGAAAAAGAATTGCATGAATGAGAAGTAGAATATACCTTTTAGGAGTCCTCCATATTTGCCATGAAACAAAGATTAGCCTCCTCTTCTCTTTCACTTTCATTTTTGGAGGATGAAGATTCATCACTCCAAGTAGCCTTTAAACCTTTTTGCTTTTCTTTGTCTCCCTTATTCCTCTTCAAGTACTTAGGACAATCCGGTTTGATATGCCCTTGCTTCCAACATTTGTACCAAGTGATTTCCTCCTTCTTGTCCTTACTTGTTCTTGATTTGGAGAAGGACTTCTTGCTTGTAAAGGGTTTGTTGCTTCTTCTCCTTTTGGCTTCAAGTATCCTCTTGACATGCTTGGTGATAGAGCCACATCATCACTCTCACTTAGAGCTTCCCCTTGATCCTCATCATCACTTGATACATCGATTGCATCTTGAACTCTTGTGCTAGCCTTGAGAACTAGGGTTTTCTTCTTCCCACTATCTCTATCAACTTCATCCCTTACAAGAGACATCTTATGAGTTAGAAGCTTACCTATAAGAACATCCAGGAATCTTACCTAGGTCATCATTTGCTTCTTCAATGCTAGCCACTCTAGCACCATATTTATCAAAGGGAATGCTCCTAAGGATTTTGTTATTGATGTCTACTAGCTCATAGGCTTCATTTTGAAAATCTCATATTCGGTGACGTACATTTGGATTTTCCATGATTTTACTTGCTTCGTGCCTTCATGATAGTTCTCCAAGGTAGTCCAAATTTGATGAGCCATAGTACAATGTTTACACTCTCCCACATTCTTTTCTAGAGAGGCAACTCACGAGTATAACCATTGCTTGCTTTTTCTTATGGTTGTGCTTCGTGTGGACATCTACCCATTCTTCTCTAGGAAGGATTCTCTCTTCACCATTCTTTATTTCAGTGGGAGCTTTCCATTCCTTCACCATATAGTGCCACATTTCAATGCCATAGGAATCTAAGTAGATTTCCATATAGAATTTCCAAAATGCATACTCAGATCTATCGAAGAACGGCATGAGGTGTTGGGCTCCTTCATATACTGCTATGATTTTTGCATTCACAATTAATCTTGATAAGAGTGAACTTGTTCTGATACCACTTATTGTCCCTTGGAACCAAGAAGGGGGGTTGAATTGGTCATTTTAAATTGCGAAAATTAATGATTTTAGGTAAAAGAACAATAAGTTAAGGGTTAGAGAAGATGATACAAGGGTTTATAGTGGTTTAGGGACAAACTTCCCTACATCCACTCCTCAAGATCACACTTGAGTGTTTCACTATAATCACTAAGATTACAAATCTTTGGGTTTTACAAGTTCACCCAATAACTTGGTGTTTTCAAGGCTCATACTAAACCTCTTCCCTTAGTGAATCAATCTCTCACTAAGTCCTTTAACCTTAAGTATTAATGGTTACTCAACAACCACTTTCTTGTATTTTTAATACCTAGGCTCACACAACAACCCTTTTGAGTCTTAGTTGAATAAAGAGTTTCAACTTAATACACTTTACAAAAGAAAGAAATTAGCGTAGAAAGTTGATAAATAAATTTGCAAGAGTTTTGGTATATCTAAATCACACACTTAGTTGTAGAGTCTTTATGAGGGGTATTTATACTCATACCAACTCCTTAGAGACGTTATAATAAAGCCAAACCTCTTTAATTGCAAGATTTTGATAACTTGGCAAAAATTGCCTAAAGTCATGGAAAGCCACCCACTCTCTCCAAGCGCACTCGTGCTTTTTAAAAAGAGATGTTGGGCTCTAACGGCTCCAACCACATAGCACTAATAGGGTGGTTGAAATCTCAACAGTTACTGACATCGCATTAATTATGAAAACTACCCCCACGCGACAATAGCGCCCTCGCGCTTGCCTTGTTCGGGTCTAGAAGCACCCTCATGCTTCTTGTCATGCTATCATCTGCTAGTTTTTATCTCAAGAACTAAAGTGAGGTTCCCTCACATTTTGAAGCGCCCTCACTGCTTCTTGAAGCTTTGACATTTTGACTGATAGATGTCATGAAGTAATTGGCCTACTGTGAGGTCGACTTTTCAACGTCTTGCAAACTTAGGGTCTTTGTACCAGACTTGCTTCAAGGTTCAATAATGTTTAGTCTAAGCTTGGTTCCTTTGGTGCTCTATCATATAGATACTCAGTCATGATGTTAGTGATAATTAATATGGTTGTTAGGATCAAAATAGAGATCAATTTCCCTTTAGGTCAACATGACATATTTATGAATATGAGAAAACAACCCCGTAAGAGGGGTATATCTATGACTATGAGAAAACAACCCCGCAAGAGGGGTATATTTGTGACTATGAGAAAACAACCCCGTAAGAGGGGTATATTTATGAATATGAGAAAAAACCCCATAAGAGTGGTATATTTGTGAGTATCAGAGCACAATCCCATAAAAGGGATATATTTTTAATATGAGAGGACAACCCTGAAAAAGGGGTATATTTATCAATATGAGAAAATAACCCCGTAAGTCGGGTATATTTATGAGGATGATTAAACAACACCGTAAAAGGTATATATTTATGAATATGAGAAATCAACCCCATAACAGGGGTATATTTTTAATATGAAAAAAACACTAAAAAAGGGGTATTTGCCAATATTAGAAATCAACCCCGTTAGAGAGGTATATTTGTGAGTATGACAGAACAATATCCTAAAAGGGGTGTATTTATCAATATAAGAAAATAATCCCGTAAGAGGGTGTGAATATGAGAAAACAACCCCGTAAGAGTGATATATTTGTGAATAAGAGAAAACAACCACGTAAGAGGGGTATATTTCTGAGTGTGAGAAAAAACCCTATCAAAAGGGAATATTTTTTAATATGAGAAAACAACTCCGTAGGAGGGGTATTTTTATCAATAGAAGAAAACAACTCTATAAGCGGAGTATATTATGAGTATGAGGAAACAACGCCCTAAAAGGGGTATATTTGTGAATTTGAGAAATCAAGCTCGTACGAGGGGCATATTTGTGATGATGAGAAAACAACCCCGTAAGAGGGGTATATTTATGAATATGAGAAAACAAGCCCGTAAGAGAGGTATATTTGTGATTATAAAAAATTAGCTCAACAATAGGGGTATATGTCTTAATATATGAAAACAACCCCTTAAGAGGGGTATATTTGTCAATATAAGAAAACAACCCCGTAAGAGGGGTATATTTGTCAATATAAGAAAACAACCCAGTAACCGGGGTATATTTGTGAGTATGAGGAAACAACACCGTAAAAAGGGTATATTTATGAATATGAGAAAACAATCGCGTAAAGGAGTTATACTTTTCCATATGAAAAAACCGTAAAAGGGGTATTTTTGTCCATATTAGAGACCAACCCCGTAAGAGGAGTATATTTGTGAATATGAGAAAACAGCCCCGTAAGAGGGGTATATTGTGAATATGAGAAAACAACCCCGTCAGAATTGTATATTTGTGAGTATCGGAAAAAAATACCCCGTAAAAGGGGTATATTTCTTAATATAATAAAACAATCCCATAAGAGGGGTATATTTGTCAATATAAGAAAACAACCCTAAGTCGGCTACATTTTTCAATATGAATAAACACACCATAAAAGGGGTATATATTTTAATATGAGAAAAGACCCCATAAAAGGGTATATTTTAATATAAGAAAATAACCCCGTAAATCAGGTATATTTGTGAGTATGAGTAAACAACACCATAAAAGTGATATATTTATGAATACGAAAATCAATCCCGTAAGAGGGATATATTTGTAAATATGAGAAAATAACCCCGTAAAGGGGTATATCTTTTAATATGATAAAACAATCCCGTAAGAGGAGTATATATATCAAAATTAGAAAACAACCCCGTAAGAGGGGTATATTATGATTATGATAAAATAAACCTGCAAAAGGGGTGTATTTGTCAATATAAGTAAACAACCCCCCGTAACAGGAGTATATTTGTTAATATGAGAAAACAATCGTGTAAGAGAGCTATATTTGTGAATATGAGAACACAACCCCGTAAGAGGGATATATTTTTTAGCATGAGAAAACAATACCATAAAAGTGTTATATTTCTTAGTATGAGAAAATAACCCCGTAAGAGGGGTATATTTGTGAATATGAGGAAACAATCATGGAAGAGGGGTAATATTGTGATTGTGAAAAAACAACCCTGTAAGAGGGGTATATTTGTGAATATGAGAAACAACTCCTGTAAGGGTGGTATATTTATAAGTATCAGAGCACAATCCCATAAAAGGAGTTTTTTTTAATATGAGAAGAAAACCCCGTAAGAGGGGTATATTTGTCAATATTAGAAATCAACCCCTTAGAGACATATTTGTGACTATGATAGAACAACCCTCTAAAAGGGGTATATTTGTGAATATGAGAAAACAACCCCGTAAGAGTAATATATTTGTGAATATGAGAAAACAACCACGTAAGAGGGGTATATTTCTGAGTATAAGAAAACCACCCTATCAAAGGGGTATATTTTTTTAATATGAGAAGACAACTCCATAAGGGAGGTATTTTTGTCAGTAGAAGAAAATAACTCCGTAAATGTGGTATATTGTGAGTATGAGGAAACAACACCGTAAAAAGGGTATATTTGTGAATATGAGAAATCAACTCCGTAAGAGGGGCATATTTGTGATGATGAGAAAACAACCCCGTAAGAGGGGTATATTTGTGAATATGATAAAACAACCCTATAATAGAGGTATATTTGTGAGTATAAAAAATTAACTCAATAATAGGGATATATTTTTTAATATATGAAAAAGATCCCGTAAGAGGGGTATATTTGTCAATATAAAAAAAATCCCGGAAGTGGGGTATATTTGTGAGTATAAGGACACAATGTCATAAAAGGGGTAAGTTTATGACTATGAGAAAACAACCGCGTAAAGGAGATATATTTTTTATATGAAAAAAAAAACCATAAGAGGGTATTTTTGTCCATGTTAGAAACCAACCCTATAAGAGGAGTATATTTGTGAATATGAGAAAACAACCTCATAAGAGGTGTATATTTGTGAATATGAGAAAACAACCCCGTCAGAATGGTATATTTATGAGTATCAGAAAAATGCTCCATAAAAGGGTTATATTTCTTAATATGATAAAACAACCCCGAAAGAGGGGTATATTTATCAATACAAGAAAACAACCCTCTAAGTCGGCTATATTTCTCAATATGAGTAAACACCCCATAAAAGGGGTATATTTTTTAATATGAGAAAAAAACCTCATAAGAGGGGTATATTTTTAATTATAAGAAGACAACCCCATAAATCAAGTATGTTTATGAGTATGAGTAAACAACATCGTAAAAGCGATACATTTCTGAATATGAGAAAACAACCCCATAAAGGGGTATATTTTTTAATATGATAAAACAACCCCGTTAGAGGGGTATATATGTCAAAATTAGAAAACAACCCTGTAAGAGAGGTTGTTATCTCATATTCACAAATATACCCCATAAGTCGGGTATATCTGTGAGTTTCAGAAAACAACCACATAAAATGGATATGTTTCTTATTATGAGAATACAACTCCCTAAGTGTGGTATATTTGTGAGTATGAGTAAACAACCCCGTAAAAGGGACACAATTATGTATATGATGCATCAATCCCATAACAGAGGTATATTTGTGAATATGAGAAAACAACCTCTGAAAAGGGGCATTTTTTTAATATGAAAAAGCAACCTCATAAGAGTATATTTTCAATATTGGAATACAACCCCGTAAGACGGCTATATTTGTGAATATGAGAAAACAACTACATAAAAGGGGTTTATTTTTCATATGAGAAATAACCCCATTAGAGAGGTATTTTATGTCAATATCATAAAAACAACAATGTAAGAGAGGTAAATTTATGAATATGAGAAAATAACCCTGTTAGAGGGGTATGTTTATAAATATGGAAGAATAACTCCGTCAGAGTGCTTTATTTGTGAGTATTAGACTACAACCCCATAAAAGGGGTATATTTTTTAATAGGAGAAAACAACCTCGTAAGAGAGGTATATTTGTCAATACAAGAAAAACTCATGAAGTTGAGTAAACAAACCCATAAAAGGGATACACTTATGAATATGAGAAATAAACCTTGTATAAGGAGTTTTTTTTTGTGAATATAAGGAAACAATCCCCCGTAAGAAGGGTATATTTGTAAATATGAGAAAACAACCCCATAAGAGGAGAATATTTGTGAGTATGCAAAAATAACCCCATAAGAGGGGTATATTTCTAAGAATGAGAAAACAACCCTATTAAAGTTATGTATTCTTTAATATGAGGAAACAACCTGTCATGACCCGATCTGTGGGCCCGTGACCGGCACTAGGGAATGGATAGGCTTAAGGCCACCAAATCTCGTAGTAAGCCTGACTATTCACTGACCCAATCAAATTGAAATCCAGATTCAATCCAAAAGCACTGATTCACAATTAACCTTAACCATCAAATTTTACATATTTAATTTGGTCTGCCAGCATAATTAGGCAAGACCTGAATTTACATAAAGTTACAAAATGATAAGTCTAAAATTTCTACTGCAGAGATTCTAAAATTTTAAAGGATCAAACATATCAAAAATCAGTTACATTAACCCGGAGATGAAGGAAACGGGCTGCTAGATAAAAAGAACGGCAGAAAAACTAACAACACTTGAAAAATAGTGAAATTGAGACTGTCAGTCTTGAGAGTGAGTTAAAATCATATATCCCAAAAATGAACACAAATACTTCAATAAAATATTTGTTTAATTAAAATAAAATATTAAGTCATGTAAAAATACGCATCATGCCATACTTCTATATAAAATAAATCTCACATACTACGGGATGGAGGTACAGTAGAACCCTAATCCCCTTTACTAACAGCCTTAGCCTTTCAACTCTCTCGTTCCAACAAAACTAGTGCCTAGAGAGTGAAGCTCGACCGGGGTCCTTAAATCCAGTCTGGTCACTTAAATTTCCAATAAAGCCGGCGCCCACAGAGCATGCTCGACCAGGGACCTTTACTCCGGCAACACACTCTACTTAGCCTAGAGAGTTAAACTCGACCAGGGCAAATCCTTTTACTATCTGTCTGAGATTCATACTAGTGTGCACGCGGTCCTGATGCAACCCATCAGGTGGCATGTTCTACTATCGTCTCATCCCGAGTCAACATGCAATCACAAAAGCCATAATATAGAAAATGATATATATATATATATATATAAATAGTAATTCAATAAATAATTAAAATCTTAATTCATTTAATTAGAATTTCCATGTAAAACTTTAGCATGCTTGTAAAGCAAATATATGACTTTAACTCACAGTTCTAACGACCTCATATCTCTGCTCTGATGCCTAGGATGGAGCGAGCCAAATTGACGGATTTATCTAATCACGGAAAAAATTCAATCAATAAAAGATAACATTTGATAAATAACCCTAGGTCTAGACTCTTAGAACTGACTGTCTAAAAATTTTAACTCGAAAGAATTCTACTAAAAATTCTATAGAATCTCCCCTAAATACGGATGTCTAAACCCCGTATAATGGGTTCAGGACCTACTAGAAAACACTTGCAAATTTTCAACAATTTATTTAATGGGAGTCGGGCCACCAAGACTTCATTACTTTTCCCGACCTCGCATCACAAATCACAAATTAGCAGATGGTCTGACACACTATTTATTCAGCCAACAATCCTCACATAATTTTTCTAATGCTAAACACAATAATTAATTATATAATTTTTCTCAACAAACTATAAAATCATCGGGCTAGAGAATTACCCAGATGCTTGATAACTCGGTCGACTTGCCTCCAGCTACGGAGTCTGATCGACGATTCGAATCGCCCACGAACTCGAGACAACACGCTAATGATATTCCAACACCCGATCCTCCAATCTAAACTTCAATCATCTAGAGAAATTTACAGACAATCTTGGCCGTTGATTTTCAAACGGAGTATGATCGCTGCGAAACTAATACCATTGAAAAGCTTGAGCTGAGAGAGTCCGGATATGCCCTCTGATCGGCCAAAGCTCACGGAGACGGCCGGATAAGCCTAGAAACTCAGCTGCCTTCATTTCACCGGAACTCCTTCCTTTGGTCACCAATGCCGAAGTCGCAACTCCCAAAAGTAAGCCCTCCACTCATCGGTCATTTTGACGCTAAAATCGCAACCATTAGATGCTAGAAACGCCTGGAATAGCATCGGACATCTGTTGCCTCTTCCTCACATTTTCTACCACCGCCAAGCCGCCTCCCTCACTGCACCTTCTTCACCGCCACCTCACTCGGGCGAGGCCTTCTTCCCCTGACACGAATGGCAGCCGACTCCCCCTTCCTTCTCTCTCCCTCATCGCCTCTTCTCCTTTTCTTTTCCTTATCGCAACTAGGTCCCTAAACTTTTTTTAATAACCATTTAGTCCCTCAACTTTTTAATTACTAATAATTTCACCCTGTAAAATTTATGTTTAACCCTCTAACTTTTCTTTAGCTTTTCAATTCAGCCCCAACTACTTAATTTGGGCCAAATTACAATTATTAAAAATAGAGAATTACTTATTTACCCTTGCTTTAAATGTGAAATTACCAAAATACCCTTATCGACACATTTAATTACAAAAATAGCAACCATACAAATTTTCATTTAAAACCCCAAATTAAAGCAATTATATTCTTAATCCATATTCCAAAATTAATTTTCAATTTGATCCTCATACTTAATTAACTTAATTAGTCAATTTGCTAACTATTTTTCAACTAAAATCAGCATCATTAGCTAATTAAAATTTGCTATTCCCAATAAATTCTTTTATGAAAATATTATTTATCAATTCTTTCATAAATTTCAAACATAGAATTTAATTCATATATTCATATGGGGAGAAAATTAAGTGACTAAAAATATAATTTATTTTCTAAGGATTTTACTTAATTAATTTCTTGAAAATCAAACTAATTAGATATAGAAAAATAACTCTTATTTTTATCTAGCATTGAAATTCTATTTTATATCATCCCAATTAAATCAATTAAAATTAAAGTAATATTAATTATTACTAATATTATTATTATTAAAAGTAAAATTTCGGGTATTACACAACCCATTAAAGGGGGTATATTTGTCAATATTAGAAAACAACCCCCTAAGAGGGGTATATTTATGAGTATGAGTAAATAACCCCGTAAAAGAGATACATTTATGAATATGAGAAATCAACTCCGTATGAGGGGTATATTTATGAATATGAGATAACTACCTCATAATAGGGGTATATTCTTTAATATGAGAAAACAATCCCAAAAGAGGGGTATATTTGTCAATATTCAAAAAGGGCCTCGTAAGAAGAGTATATTTGTGAGTATCATAGAATAACCCTGTAAAAGGGGTGTATTTGTCAATATAAGGAAACAATCCGTAACATCGGTATATTTATGAAAATGAGAAAAGAACCTTGTCAAAGTGGTAGATTTGTGAGTATTAGAGAATAACCCATTAAAGGGGTATTTTTTAAAAGGAGAAAACAACCTTGTAAGAAGGGTATATTTATGAATATGAGATAATAACCCCAAAAGAGGGTTATATTTGTGAGAATGGAACAACCTTACAAAAGTTGTATATTTCTTAATATGAGAAAACAACCCCGTAAGAGGGATATATTTATCAATATTAGGAAACAACCCATAAGTGGGGTATATCTATGAGTTAAAGGAAACAACACCATAAAAGGGGTGTATTTATGAATATGAGAAATAACCCCATAAAAGGGGTATATTTGTGTGTATGAGAAAACAACCTCGTAAAAGGGGTATATTTTATAATATGAGAAAGTATCCCTATAAGAGGGGTATATTGTTTAATATAAGAAAACATCCCTATAAGAGGGGTATATTTGTGAGTTTGAGAAAACAACCATGAAAAATGGGTATATTTTTTATTATGAGAAGCAACTCCGTAAGAGGGGTATATTTGTCAATATAAGAAAACAACCCCCTAAGTCGGCTATATTTGTGAGAATGAGTGAACAACCCCGTAAAAAGGATACAATTATGTATATGAGGCATCAACCCTGTAAAAGAAGTATATTTGTGAATATGAGAAAACAACCGCGTAAAAAGAGGCATATTTTTAATATGCGAAGATAACCCCATAAAATGGGTATATTTGTCAATATTAGAATACAACCCGGTAAGACAGTTATATTTGTGAATATAAGAAAACAACCAAATAAAAGGGGTATATTTTTTCATATGAGCAAACAACCCTATAAGTGAGGTACTTTTATCAATATTAGAAAACAACACTGTAAGAGTGGTAAATTTATGAATATGAGAAAATAATCCTGTAAGAGGGGTATATTTTTGAATATGAGAAAATAACTCCGTGAGAGTGCTTTATTTGTGAGTATTAGAGAACAACCCCATAAAAGGAGTACATTTTATAATAGGAGAAAACAACCTCGTAAGAGGGGTATATTTGTCAATATAAGAAAACATTCCTATGTCGGGTAAATTTGTGAGTATAAGTAAACAACCTCGTAAAAGGGATACATTTATGAACACGAGAATTCGAACCCCATATGAGGAGCATATTTGTGAATATGAGGAAACGACCCCGTAACAGGAGTATAGTTTAAATATGAGAGAACAACTCCAAAAGAAGGATATATTTGTCAAAATTATAAAAATACCCCGTAAGAGGGGTATATATATGAGCATGATAGAACAACCCCGTAAAAGGGGTGTATTTATCAATATAAGAAAATAACCCCGTAAGAGGGGTATATTTATGAATATGAGAAAACAACCTCGTAAGAGGAGAATATCTATGAATATGAGAAAACAAAAACTTCGTAAGAGTGGTATATTTCTGAGTATGAGAAAATAACCTTATAAAAGTAGTATATTTCTTAATAAGAGAAAACAACCCTGTAAGAGTGGTATATTTGTCAATAGAAGAAAACAACCACGTAAGTGGGGTATATTTGTGAGTATGAGAAAACAACACCGTTAAAAGGGTATATTAATGAATATGAGATGTCAAACCTGTATAACGAGTATATTTGTGAATATGAGCAAACAGTCGTGTAAAAAGGGTATATTTTAAATATGATAAAACATCCCATAAAAGGAGTATTTTTGTCAATACTAGAAAATAACCTCGTACAAAGGGTATATTTATAAATATGAGAAAACAATCCTATAAGAGGCGTATATTTGTGAGTTTTAGAAGACAACCACATAATTTTAATATGAGAGAACAACCCCGTAAGAGGGGTATATTTGTCAATACAAGAAAATAACCCCATAAGTCGGGTATATTTGTGAGCATGAGTAAACAATCTCGTAAAAGGGATACATTTATGAATATGAGAAATCAAGCCCGTATGAGGGGTATATTTCTAAGTATGAGAAAATAACATTATAAAAGTGGTATATTTTTTAATAAGAGAAAACAACCCCGTAAGAGTGGAATATTTGTCAATAGAGGAAAATAACCCCATGTGTGGGATATATATGTGAGTATAAGAACAACTGTAAAAGGGTATATTAATGAATAAGAGAAATGAATCCTATAAGAGGGGTATATTTGTGTGTATGAGAAAACAACCGCGTAAAAGGGGTAAATCTTTTACTCTGAGAGAGCATCCCCGTAAAGGGGTATATTTGTGAATATGAGAAAACATCCTTGTAAGAGGGGTATATTTGTGAATATGAGAAAACAACCTCGTAAGAGGAGTATAGTTGTGAGTTTGAGAAAATAAACACATAAAGGAAATATAGTTTTTAATATGAGAAAACAACCTGGTAAGAGGGTTATATTTGGTTATATGATAAAATAACCCGATTAAAGTGGTATATTTATGAGTATCAGAAAACAACCCAATAAAAGGGGTATATTTCTTAATTGAGAAGACAACCCCGTAAGAGGGGTATATTTGTCAATATAAGAGAATAACCCCCTAAATTAAGTATATTTGTGAGTATGAGTAAACAACTCCGTAAAAGAGATATATTTCTTAATATGAGAAAACAACCCTATAAGAGGGGTATATTTGTGAGTTTGAGAAAACAACCACATAAAAGGTGTAATTTTTTTATTATGAGAAAATAATGCCGCAAGAGGGGGTATATTTGTCAATATAAGAAAATAACCCCCTAAGTCGAGTATCTTTGTCAGTATGAGTAAACAACCCCGTAAAAGGGATATATTTATGAATATGAGAAATTAACCCCGTATAAGGGGTATATTTATGAATATGAGATAACAACCACATAAAATGGGGCATATTTTTTCATATGAGAAAACAACACCGTAAAAGGGGTATTTTTATCAATATTAGAAAATAATACCATAAGAGGGGTATGTTTTGTGAATATGACAAAACAACCCCATAAGACGGGTATATTTATGAATATGAGATAGTAACCTTGTCAGAGTGGTATATTTATGAGTATCAGAGAACAACCTCGTAAAATGAATGTATTTGCCAATGTTAGAAAATAACCTCACAAGACAGGTATATTATGTGTATGATAGAACAACCCTGTAAAAGTGGTGAATTTGTCAATATAAGGAAACAACCCTTTAATATGGGTATATTTATGAATATGAGAAAACAATCCTGTAAGAGGAGTATATTTGTGAATATGAGAAAAGAATTGCACAAGATAGGTATAAATCGGTGTGGAAAACAACATATAAAAGGGTGTATTTTTTAATATGAGAAAAACAACCCCGTAAGAGGGTATGTTATGATTGTGAGAAAACATCCAGATTAGAAGGTATATTTGTGGTATTGAGAAAACAACCTTAAAGGGTATATTTTTATAACGAGAAATATAGCCCGTAAGAGGGGTATATTTTTAATAAACTTAATAAGAACAGTATATTTAGAATATGAGTGAACAAAGCATCATCAAAGGGATATTTATGAATATGACGCATCAAGCCCAGTAAGAGGGGTATAGTTTTGAATATGAGAAAACAACCCCGTAAGAGGGGTATATTTGTAAGCATGAGGACATAACTGGATAAAAGCGATATATTTTTTATTATGAGAAAACAATCCCTTAAGAGGGGTATATTTGTGAATTTTGGAATATAACCCCGTAAGACGGCTATATTTGTGAATATGAGAAAACAATCATGTAAGAGGGGTATATTTGTGAATATGAGAAAAGTACCCCGTAAGAAGAGTATAGTTGTGAATTTGAGAAAACAACCACATAAAGGGACATTTTTTTTTTAATATGAGAAAAAAAACCTCTTAAGAGGGGTGCATTTGTGAATATCAGAGAACAACCTCATAAAAGGGGTATATTTTTTAATATAAAAAGACAACCCCAAAAGAGGGGTATATTTGTTAATATAAGAAAACAACCTACTTAGTCGAGTATATTTGTAAGTATGAGTAGACAACCCCAAAGGGATTTTTTTATGAATATGAGATATCAACCCCGTATGAGGGGTATATTTGTGAATATGAGAAAACAACCTATAACAGGGGTATATTTTTTAATATGAGAAAATAACTCCAAAAGAATGGTATATTTATCAATATTAGAAAACAACCCTGTAAATGGGTATATTTGTGACTATGATAGAACAACCCCGTAAAAGGAGTGTATTTGTCAATATAAAGAAACAACCTTATAAGAGGGGTATATTTGTGAATATGAGAAAATAACCCCATAAGAGGGGAATATTTGTGAATATGAGAAAACAATCTTATAAGAGGACCATAGTTGTGAGTTTGAGAAGTCAACCACATTAAGGGGGTATATTTTTCAATAAGAGAAAACAATCCCTTAAGAGTGGTATATTTATCAATATAAGAAAACAACCCCGTATGTAGGGTATATTTGTGAGTATGAGAAAACAACGCTATAAAAGGGGTATATTAATGAATATGAGAAATCAACCCCATAAGAGGGGTATTTTTGCCAATAATAGAAAAATAACCCCGTAAGAGGGGAAGATTTGTGAATATAAGAAAACGACCCTGTAAGAGGGGTATATTTCAAAGTATGAGAAAACAACCACATCAAAGGGGTATATTTTTTAATATGAGAAAATAACCTCGTAAGAGGGGTATATTTGTCAATATAAGAAAACAACCATGTAAGTGGGGTATATTTCTGAGGATAAGGAAACAACGACGTAAAAGGGATAGATTTATGAATATGAGAAATCAACTTCGTATGAGGGGTATATTTGTTAGTATGAGAAAGCAACCCCGTAAAACAAGTATATTTTTTTATATGAGAAAATAACCCCAAAATAAAGGTACATTTGTCAATTTTGGAAAACTACCACATAAGATGGTTATATTTGTGAATATGATAGAACCCGTAAAAAGGGTCTATGCGTCAATATAAGAGAACAACCCTGTAAGAGGATATATTTGTGAATATGAGAAAACAACCCTATAAGAGGTATATTTCTGAATATGAGAAAACAACCTATAAAAGTGGTATATTTCTTAACACGAGAAAACAAAATGAGAAAACAACCCCTTAAATGGGTTAATTTTTTAATATAAGAAAATAATCCCGTAAAAGTGGTATATTTGTCAATATAAGAAAATAATCCAGTAAAACGTGTGTATTTATGAATCCGAGAAAACAACCCCGTAAAAGTAGTGTAATTGCGAGTCTAAGAAAGCAGCCTTGTAGAAGTGGTAAATTTTTTAATATGACAAAACATAATTGTAAGAGGGGTATATTTATAAATATTAGAAAACAGCCCCATAATATGGGGATATTTATCAATCAAAGAAAATACCTCGTAATTTTGGTATATTTATAATATGAGAAAACAACCCCGTAAAAGAGGTATATTTTTCAATATAAGAAAATAACTCCGTAAAACGTGTATATTTATGAATTGGAGAAAACAACTCCATAATGGTTCTAATAACTTACTATGAGAAAACGATCCCGTAAGAGTGGTATATTTATAAATATAAGAAAATAATCCTGCAAAACGTGTATATTTATGAATCTGAGAAAATAACCCCATAAAGGTATTGTAATTGTAAGCCTGGGTATATATTTCATATGAGAAAATAGTCCCGCAAGAGGGGTATATTTGTCAATATTAGAAAATAGTACCGTAAGAAGGGTATATTTGTGAATATGAGAAAACAACCCTGTAAAGGTGGTATATTTATGAATATGAGTGAATAGTCTTGCAGTAGGGGTATATTTTTTAATATGAGAAAATAACACCATTTAAATGGGTATATTTGTCAATATTAGAAATCAACCCCGTAAGAGGGGTATATTTGTGAATATGATACAACAACCCCGTTAAAGGGGTTTATTTGTCATTATGAGAAAACAACCCTATATGAGAGGTATATTTATGAATATGAGAAAAAGAACTCCTTAATAGAGGTATATTTTTTAATATTATAAAAAAGACCTCGTAAGAGGGGTATATTTGTCAAGATTTGAAAACAAAACCATAAGAGGGATATATTGTAAATATGAAAAAATAACCCCGTAAGAGTCGTATATTTGTGATAATAGAAAAGAACCCCGTAAGTAGGGTATATTTGTGAATATGAGAAAAAACTCCTTAAAGGGGTATATTTTTTAATATAACAAAACAACCCCGTAAGAGGGATATATTTGTCAATATTAGAAAACAACACCGTACGAGGGGTATATTTGTAAATATGAGAAAAGAACCCTGTAAGAGTGGTATATTTATGAATATGAGAAAATAGCTCCGAAATAGCGGTATTTTTTTAATATGAGAAAATAACACTATTTAGAGGGGTATATATGTCAATATTAGAAATCAACCCCGTAAGAGGCGTATATTTGTGAGTATGATAGAACAACCCTATAAAAGGGTTTCATTTGTCATTATAAGGAAACAACCCCGTACGAGAGGTATATTTGTGAATATGAGAAAAAATACTCCTTACTAGGGGTACATTTTTTAATATTATAAAGCAACCCCATGAGAGGGATATATTTGTCAAGATCTGGAAACAAAACCGCAAGAGGGGTATCTTTGTGAATATGAGAATACAACCCCGTAAGAGTCGTATATCTGTAATAATATAAAACAACCCTATAAGAGGGGTATATCTTGAGTATGAGAAAAGAACTACGTAATAGGGGTATATTTGTGAATATAAGAAAACAATCCCGTAAGAGTGGTATGTTTGTGAGTATCAGAAAACAACTCCATAAAAGGGGTATATTTATTGATAGAAGAAAATAACTCCGTTAGTTCGGTATATTTGTGAGTATGAGTAAACAACATCGTAAAAAGGATATATTTATGAATATGAGAAATCAACCCCGTAAGAAGGGTATATTTATGAGTATGATAGAATAACCAGGTTAGTGGGGTAAATTTATCAATATAAAAAACCCGTAATAGGGGTATATTTGTGAATATGAGAAAACTACCCTATAAGGGGGGTATATTTTTGAAGATGAGAAAACAACCCCACCATAGGGGTATATATTTTAATATGAGAAGATTAACACCATAAGAGGTGTATATTTGTCAATATCAAAAATCAACCTCGTAAGAGGGGTATATTAGTGAGTATGATAGAATAACCCTGTAGAAGGGGTGTATTTATAAATATAAGTAAATTACCTCGTAATAGGGGTATGTTTGTAAAGATGAGAAAACTACCCAGTAAGAGGGGTATATTTGTGAATATGAGAAAATAACACCGTAACAGGGTATATTTATCAATATGAGAAATCAACCCCATAAGAGCGTTATATTTATTAATATGAGGAAAAAACCGCGTAAAAGGGGTATATTTTTCATATGTGAAAACAATCCTGTAAGAGGGGTATATTTGCCAATATTAGAAAATAGCACCGTAAGAAGGTATATTTGTGAGTATGATAGAACAACCCTGTAAAAGAGGTTTATTTGTCATTATAAGAAAACAACCTCGTATGAGAGGTATATTTGTGAATATGAGAAAAGAACTCCTTAACAGGGGTATATTTTTAATATTATAAAACAACCTCGTAAGAGAGATATATATTTTAAGATTTGAAAACAAAACCGTAAGAGGGATATATTATGAATATGAGAAAACAACCTCGTAAGAGTCGTATATTTGTAATAATAGAAAAAAGTCCGTAAGTAAAGTATATTTGTGAATATGAGAAAAAATTCCTTAAAGGGGTAAATTATTTAATATAATAAAATAATCCCATAGAGGGATATATTTGTCAATATTTGAAAACAACACCGTAAGAGGGTATATTTATAAATATGAGAGAACAACCTCGTAAAAGTGGTATATTTATGAATATATGAAAATAGCCCCGAAATAGCGGTATATTCTTCTATATGAGAAAAGATACCATTTAGAGGGAGTATATTTTGACTATGAGAAAAGAACGACGTAAGAGGGATATATTTGTGAGTTTGAGAAAACAACCCCATAAGAGGGGTATATTTGTGAACACGAGAAAACAATCCCGAAAGTGTGGTATGTTTGTGATTATTAGAAAACAACCCCATAAAAGGGATATATTTTTTATTATGACAAGAAAACCCCGTAAGAGGGGTATATTTATCAATAAAAGAAAACAACTATGTTAGTCTGGTATATTTGTGAGTATGAGTAAACAACGTCGTAAAAGGGATATATTTATGAATATGAGAAATCAACCCCGTAAGAGGAATATATTTATGAGTATGATAGAATAACCACGTAAGAGGGATATATTTGTCAATATAAAAAAACCCGTAATATGGGTACATTTGTGAATATGAGAAAACTATCCTATAAGAGGGGTATATTTGTGAATATGAAGAAACAACACCATAATAGGGGAATATTTATGAATATAAGAATTTAGCCCCATAAGAGTAGAATTTATGAGTATGAGAAAACAACCGCGTAAAAAGGGTATATCTTTTAATATGAGAAACCAACCTCATAAGAGGGGTTTATTTCTCGTATAAGAAAATAACCTCTTAAGTCGAGTATATTTGTGAGTATGTCGAAACAACGCCAAAAAATGGGTATATTTTTTAATATGAGAAAACAACCCTACAATATGGGTATATTTTTTAATATGAGAAAATAACACCATAAGAGGCGTATATTTGTCAATATTAGAAATCAACCCCGTAAGAGGGGTATATTAGTGAGTATGATAAAACAACCTTGTAAAAGGAGTGTATTTGTCATTATAAGTAAATAACCCCATAATAGGAATATATTTGTGAATATGAGAAAACTACATTATAAGAGGGGTACATTGGTGAATATGAGAAAACAACACCGTAATAGGAGTATATTTATGAATATGAGAAAACCACTGCGTAAAAGAGGTACATTTTCCATATGAGAAAACAGTCCCACAAGAGGGGTATATTTGTCAATATGATAAAACAACACCGTCAGGAGGGTATATTTGTAAATATGAGAAAACAATACCATAAGAGTGGTATATTTGTGAATATGAGAAAATAGCCCTATAATAGGGGTATGTTTTTTAATATGAGAAAATAACACCATTTAGAGGGGTGTATTTGTCAATATTAGAAATCAACCCCGTAAGAGGCGTATATTTGTGAGTGTTATAGAACAACCCCGAAAAGGGGTTTATTTGTCATTATAAGAAAATAACCCCGTATGAGAGATATATTTTTTGAATATGAGAAAAAAAACTCCTTAATAGGGGTGTATTTTTTAATATTATAAAACCACCTCATAACAGGGGTATATTTGTTAAGATTTGAAAACAAAACCGTAACAGGGGTATATTTGTGAATATGAGAAATTAACCTCATAAGAGTCACATATTTGTAATAATAGAAAACAACCCTAAAAGAGGGGTATATTTTGAGTATGAGAAAAGAACCACGTATGAGGGGTATATTTGTGAGTTTGTGAAAACAACCCCGTAAGAGGGGTATATTTGTGAATATGAGAAAACAATCCCGTAAGAATGGTGTGTTGGTGAGTATCACAAAACAACCCCATAAAAGGGTATATTTTTTAATATGACAAAACAACCCCATAAATGGGGTATATTTATCAATAGAAGAAAACAACTCTGTTAGTCCGGTATATTTATAAGTATGAGTAAAAATGTCGTAAATGAGATATATTTATGAATATTAGAAATCAACCCCGTAAGAAGGGTATATTTGTGGGTATGATAGAATAACCACGTAAGAGGAGTATATTTGTCAATATAAAAAAAAACCCGTAATAGGGGTATTGATGGGCTCTTTATGCAACCTACACCTAAGGCAGTGAACCTACCGATGCAGCCTAGCACTAATGAGTATCAAGGTCGTATCCCTGGAGATCGGGTGAACCTAGAGTTACTACTGTTATCTAGTCTGAAATAGGGTGTGAAAGTTCTAACGTACCAGCTAATGGTTATGAGTGCAAATAAGTAAATAAAGAACAACGGACAATGAAAAGACAATTTCAAAGAGAGAAACAAACCCAAAAGGGAGCCTAAGTGATGGAATTCTAAAGATGGATTTTATGGATTGCCGATCTTGCTTACCCGTGCCTAAATCCTGAATTGAATCCCGGTTCCTCTCTCGAGCTTACCGGATTCTAAAACCTGCACTAACCTAATGGAATCTCTTCCTATCGGATTACTACAGATTAGCATTAAGTATGATTTAAAACTATTAAGAGTTATTAATTCTTAATCCGGCGAGTAAATCAACCTTATATTTAAGTGTTAACTACCAGTCCTTACTATTCAATGTCCAGTTGTAACAAGCATTTGTCAATGTCAAGAAACAGCCTAATAAATAATTAATTCAACATCTCAAATTAACTGAATCAAACTTTTATTACTAAATAGCAAGAAGATTGCAAGAATGACAATTATAAAACTAACAATTAAGCATAATCCATCAACAAAGGTGAACCCCAATGGGTTCAAAAGATCTAGCTACTCATGTTCATGGTTAAAACAATTAGGGAACAAAATAAGGAAAAGAAAATTAAAGGCATGTACACCCTTCTCTTTCAAGCTGAATGAGAAACCCTAAATTTGCAAATTCGAAATCTCAAACCCTAGTTGCCTCTTGAATGCTCCCAAAGTTTGTCTTGATCTTCAATTCGATGTGTGAACAAGTGAAATCCCTCCTTCAATTGATGAATTTGATCTCTCAAGGTCTACAATTGAGGTATAGGAAATAATTGATTAAGTGTGTGTCTTGGAATTGAGTCCAAAATTCGTCCCCCCCCTCCAAAAGAACTCAAAATTGCCTATATAGTTAATTCGGCGGTCAGTCCAGTCATGATGATTCAACCGCAGTAGGAGTTGACGATCTTGAATTTGTGCTGACTCCTTCCAAGCCATGCCCAAGCGGTCTTGAGCCACCCCAGTGCGTCTTGGAGGCCATGGTGGCTACTAAGTCGTGTTTGAAATGGCACAATTGGGGATAGCCTCTTGGTAATTCAGCCACGTGGAGTCCGAGGCCGTGCTCAACCCTCGGGGTGCTAGTTCTCATGCAATTTGATGGATTTTGGTCCGTAATCACATGTATTTCCCTCGATTATTGATGGTGTCCTTCAAAAATGACCTGAAACGAGAAAGAAACAAAAGACAGGTGATTCTAGCATAAAATGGGATAATCATGCATAAAAATGTAAACAATCGGGCATGAAAACATGTGTAGTATGATGCTTATCAAATTACCCCACACTTAAACTTTTGCTTGTCCTCAAGCAGTCAACAACTCACTCCTCAAACAGATACCAAATAACTCAATCAAATGCATTGCAGGAGGTTAGCTCAAAACAAATTTCAAAACTCCATAATGATTTTTCCAAAAATCCCCTAATCACTAAATCCTTAAGAGAGAGAACAAACTTAATAAAGTTGCTAAAGTTAAAATGATAAACCATCTAAATTGAGAAATTGAGAACCATGCCTCACAAGATGTCACTCAAAACACACAAGTGTATATAGGTGAAAGAAGATCGCCAAGCTCTCAACGCAAAAATACAGAAAAAGTGCTTACCATAGGCTTGCTTATAGATCCAATCTCCACTACTATGAAATAATCAATAATCATGATCAAAGGGTCTTGAGCCAGGTTGTAATGGGGTTAAGGTAGGGTACGTATAAATATGGAAAGTAGGCTACAAGTTGCTGGAAGTTAAGCAAGTAATGCAAGAAAGTAACGAAGGATCAAGTGTTGTACCAAAATGAACACTAAGTTGCTCTAAAAATAAGATGATGCTCAAAATGAACTAAATTAATACTCTTTTTGTTTTTTTATTGAATATATATATACTATGTGTATATATTACAATAGCTTATGTAGGGGTTGTTGGTTATTGACACATACAATAAGACTGAATATCAAATTATTTTATTTTATTTTTTTTTAATTGAAGGGAGCATGTATGAAAAATCTAGCAACTTAGTGAAATATATGATTGCAGATTGATCCAAAATAAAATGCAGTATAAACTTACATAATTTCCAGCAACAATGGTAGAAAGAATGGTCAAATGAATAGAAGTGATAAAATGAGTGTCACTGTTATTATTATCACAAAAGGAAAGGCTAAGGCTCAAAATTGGTTCACTAAGGAAAAAAAAACAGGGTTAGGCTTTTTGGCCAAATTGTGTAAATCCTAAGTGCCCAAATCATCTCACGATTATTGACAATTCATGTAATCTCAAAAGATATCGTAAAGCAAGTTCTAGAAACAGAGATTCTGTACAATGCTCAATAATGTAAGAAAAGGGAGCATAATAGTGATGCACCAATTGGCTCAAAATCTCACCATTTGAGTGGGTTAAAATTGCATGAATTCTGAAACCAAAGTTTAAAGAGTCAATCACAATAATAAGCAATAATATTAACAGTGTTCTATATCTAAGATAAAGTAAAATGAAAGAATTTAAGGAAAATACCGGTTTTACATTTGGATTGTAATTAAGAGATTCGTTCATTGCCTTCTTCCAACAAGGTTCGATAAAAGCTATAAGGGAATCCATTCAAAGAAGAAAATCATTAACTACTCCGATTAAAACAAAACTCAAGATAAGGACGAATAATGAATGGACTCAATCAATAAGGGATATTAAAACAAGATAAAAACAACAAAGATAAAATTGGTACTGCGCAAATCTACGGTACCACCCCACTTGTGAAAAACATCCTCGGGGTGTGAACAAGGTAGGCACTCTAAAATAAAAGGAATAAAATCACGTAAAATGAAGCTAATTATGGGAGTCCATAAAAGAAATTAGAAAACTAAGAGAAAAACAAGACGATAAAAGAGATAAAAACTAGAAAGTCTACTAGATCCACCGCCCTTGATGTGTACTTTAACACTTCCAAAATATGTTAGTCCTCAAAATTACGTGACGAGCATCAAGTAGGCTAACTCCTGCAAAATTCAAGAATAAACACATTCCAAGCAACATCTAGTAAAAGGTTCAATAAGATAGCATCTCCTCAAAATCAAACTTACTAAAAACAAATTGAAATATTTAACTGCAAATGACTACATAAAATAAAATAAAAAAAATGTCCAAAAATTCAGAAAGCAAAAATAGATTCGGAATGCCTCCAGGGCGCTTCTTTGTTCGAGTCATCTAGGACTGGATCAAGATTCATGCATTCGGCATGCAATTAAGAAGGTAGGCTCAATGTAAGTTGGGGCTCGAGGCATATAAGCGCAATGAAAAGGTCCGATGTGTGCGGTAGATGACCAAGGAGGTGCTCTCTGGACCGATTTGGGATGTCCATTCATCCACTCGAATTCCGGCTAAGTGACTGTCAAAATAAACTTCAGCTTCCTTCACAAAGGGTTACATCCACGGCTACAAAGTCTCATATTGATACAAGTTATTTTTTTCAGATGAATAACACATACTAGTAGGGGAAGAAACATGTATAGCATCATCCATTTGTACATCTTGTGGTTGTGTATTACATGCTAGATCAATTCCATCAATACAACAAATGGCATGAACATGGTCGGTGGAAGAACTATCAAATGAGGGTAAACAAAAGTGACACGATTAGTCCCCTACATTAAGTTCTAACTTCCCCTCAAATACGTCTATTTTAGCTCTAGCTGTGGCAAGGAAAGGTCTCCTCAAAATTAATGGTACACCATGCTCATTGTCCATATCCAAAACCACAAAGTCCACAGGAAATATGAACTTATCTACCTTAACTAGCACATTTTCCACAATTCCCCTAGGAAGCTTAACAGAACGGTCAGCTAATTGAATGCACATCCTAGTGGATTTTGCCTCCCCCAACCCTAGCTTATTGAACAAACTAGTGGGCATGACATTTATGCTAGCCCCCAAATCAGCTAATGCATCATCAACACATAAATTACCTAAAGTGTAGTGAATAGTGAAACTCCCTGGATCGTGACGTTTCTCTAGCAACTTGCTCTGAAACACCGCTGAGCACTCCTCATTAAAATTTGAACATAGGCCAGAACTCCTCTAACTTCTTTTCCGCTAAGTATGTCCTTTAAGAACTTAGCATACTTGACATCCTCCAATGCATCAATAAAAGGCAAGTTAATATGCAGTTGTCTAAAAATATCTAAAAACTTCTTGAGCGCTCTTTCGCCTCTGCTTGTTTAGCTCTAGCAGGGTAAGGAATCTTAGGTTGATATTCCCGACTGGAATTGATTTCACCTTTGTCCCTCAGGTTCCCTAACCTTACCGCCTTGCTTGCCTTAACTTGCACATCAATAGTGGCGTCATAAAAAACAGGGCTTAGAAGGGCTGAAACTAACTTACACGAACGCAAAGTGATGGCGTTCATGTGCTCCCCTCGGGTTAGACTCGGTGGTGCTCGGGAGAGCTCCTTGCTGCCTCTCGGACAACATCTTAGAGATTTGGCCAATCTGGGTCTCCAAGTTCGAATCGAGACTGCTGGTTCCTAAGTGCACTATCAGTTTGCTAGAACCTCATCTCCGTAGGCGTCACAAACTTCATCATAAGCTCCTCTAAATTTGACTTCTTTTCCGGTAGAGGAGGAGCTTGTGCGAGCCCACCGAATGTTCGTCATGGCCGATGAAGTCTCTCGAAACCAGTGGACCTGGCGTTATTGTTCCTCCAACTAAAGTTGGGATGATTGCGCCACCCAGGGTTGTATGTATTCTGTAAGGATCGCTTGCTTGGGGCATTCCCATATAATCAACTGTTCAACATCAAAAGACATAGCGAATTAGATGGAAAAGTAGTAGAGGATGAAGCAAACATACCTTCATGCGATTCGCCTTGTAATGTGGGCCACCACAAACTCGCAGTACCAACGTTCGCCGCATGAGCATGAACATCCGGAGTTGGTTGATGTTCTTGGCTAGAAGCTCCACTTGAGCTCGCCAAGGTTGCTATAGAGTCCACTTGGTTGACCACTCCACTGTTTCTGGTCGGCTCTAGAGGATTGCCACTGATAGTTGTTCATGGCCATTTCCTCTATCGGGTTCGAGCCCGCTCGGGCGGCCTTACTATTTAGCGCCCCCACCACTGTAGCATCCACCATCTGCCCTCGTTGCAAGGTTCAACCCGTCAGAAGGTCTCGAACTGCATCCACACCGCAATCCATGATGTGGGCAGCATCTTAAAAGATCTTTAAATCTCTCCCATGCATCGACATGCTTTCATCATCAAACCGCACAAAAGAAGATATGTCATTTCTAAGTTTAGCGGTTTTAGCGGGAGGAAAATACTTATATAAAATTTTTAAGCCAACGCCTTCCGGTAGTGATCGTGTCATTGTGGAAGAGATTGCAGCCATCTCTTTGTTTCGTCCCTCAAGAAAAATGGAAACAATCTCAGCCTAATGGCATCATAGGTTGTTCCATTTATCTTGAATGTGTCACAAATCTATAAAAAGTTGGAGATATGTGCATTGGGATCCTCACTGGGCAATCCTCCAAATTGCACGCTTTGCTGGATCATCTGGATAACATTGGCCTTTATCTCAAAATTATTGGCCGCTACAGCAGGTCTGACTATACTCGTTTTCGTCCTATCTAAAGATGGTCGAGCAAACTCGTACATCGTCCTCTGATCGTCGTTGGCCTGGGGGTCATGGTTTTCCATCGTGTCTAGTCTATCCACAGGTACCTCAACCTCAATCTCCTCCTCTTCTAATTGCAACCTCTTCCTTAAGAGTCTGAGGGATCATTCTGGATCAGATAGAGGCTCTATAAGATTCGAGTTTGAGCTCCTGGTCATAAACTACCTGAAATCGAAAGTCCACACAACCACCAATCAACAAAAACAATATAATAATAAATAATAAATAATAAAAAAAAATAAAAGAAATAAAAAAAATAAAAAATAAATAAAGAATAAATGAATAAACAAATAATGACTAAATTAAAACAAAAATAATTCACTCTAGTTCACCGTTACTCTGTTTTCCCCGGCAACGGCACCAAAGACTTGATGGGCTCTTTATGCAACCTACACCTAAGGCGTTGAACTCACTGGAGTGCAGCCTAGCACTAATGAGTATCAAGGTCGTATCCCCCGGAGATCGGGTGAACCTAGAGTTACACTGATATCTAGTCCGAATAGGTGTGAAAGTTCTAACGTACAAATTTAATGGTTATGAGTGCAAATAAGTAAATAAAGAACAACGGACAATCAAAAGACAATTTCAAAGAGAGAAACAAACCCAAAAGGGAGCCTAAGTGATGGAATTCTAAAGATGGATTTTATGGATTGCCGATCTTGCTTACCCGTGCCTAAATCCTGAATTGAATCCCGGTTCCTCTCTCGAGCTTACCGGATTCCTAAAACCTGCACTAACCTAATGGAATCTCTTCCTATCGGATTACTACAGATTAGCATTAAGTATGATTTAAAACTATTAAGAGTTATTAATTCTTAATCCGGTGAGTAAATCAACCTTATCTCTAAGTGTTAACTACCAGTCCTTACTATTCAATGTCCAGTTGTAACAAGCATTTGTCAATGTCAAGAAACAGCCTAATAAATAATTAATTCAACGTCTCAAATTAACTGAATCAAACTTTTATTACTAAATAGCAAGAAGATTGCAAGAATGACAATTATAAAACTAACAATTAAGCATAATCCATCAACAAAGGTGAACCCCAATGGGTTAAAAAGATCTAGCTACTCATGTTCATGGTTAAAGCAATTAGGGAACAAAATAAGGAAAAGAAAACTAAAGGCATGTACACCCTTCTCTTTCAAGCTGAATGAGAAACCGTAAATTTGCAAATTCGAAATCTCAAACCCTAGTTGCCTCTTGAATGCCCCCAAAGTTTGTCTTGATCTTCAATTCGATGTGTGAACAAGTGAAATCCCTCCTTCAATTGATGAATTTGATCTCTCAAGGTCTACAATTGAGGTATAGGAAATAATTGATTAAGTGTGTGTCTTGGAATTGAGTCCAAAATTCGTCCCCCCCCTCCAAAAGAACTCAAAATTGCCTATATAGTCCAGGCTGTGATGATTCAGCACGGCCAGAGTCCAGGCTGTGATGATTCAAAGACGCCGAGTCCAGCAAAGGTCGATCTGAATCTGGAGTCTGTTGCTGGTGCCGACTCCTTCCAAGCCGTGCGAGCCACCACAGGCCGTATTGGAGGCCGTGGTGGCTACGGAAGTCGTGCTGAAATGGCACAATTAGGGATAGCCTCTTGGTAATTCAGCACGGCCGGAGTCTAGGCCATGCTCAACCCTCGCGGTGCTAGTTCTCACCGAATTTGATGGATTTTGGTCCGTAATCCCACGTATTTCCCTCGATTATTGATGGTGTCCTTCGAAAATGACTTGAAACGAGAAAGGAAACAAAAGACAGGTGATTCTAGCATAAAACGGGATAATCATGCATAAAAATGTAAACAATCGGGCATGAAAACATGTGTAGTATGATGCTTATTAGGTATATTTGTGAATATGAGAAAACTACCCTATAAGAGGGATATATTTCTTAATATGAGGAAGCAACACCATAATACGTGAGTATTTATGAATATAAGAATTTAGCCCAGTAAGAGTGGTATTTATGAGTTTGAGAAAACAACCGCATAAAAGGGGTATATTTTTTAATATGAGAAACCAACCTCGTAAGAGGGGTATATTTTTTAGCATAAGAAAATAACCTCGTAAGTCAGGTATATTTGTGAGTATGATGAAAGAACGCTGAATAAGGGGTATATTTTTTCATATGAGAAAACAACCCTACAATAAGGGTATATTTTTGAATATAAGAAAACAACCCCACAGTAAGAGTATATTTTTTAATATGAGAAGATAACACCATAAGAGGTGTATATTTGTCAATATTAAAAATCAACCCCGTAATAGGGTATATTAGTGAGTATGATAGAATAATCCTGTAAAAAGGGTGCATTTGTCAATATAAATAAATAACACCATAATAGGGGTATATTTGTAAATATGAGAAAACTACCCTGTAAGAGCGGTATATTTGTGAATATGAGAAAACAACACCGTAATAGGGATATATTTATGAATATGAGAAATCAACCCCATAAGAGGGCTATATTTATGAATATGAGGAAACAACCGCGTAAAAGGGGTATCTTTTTCATACGAGAAAATAGTCCCGTAAGAGGGGTATATTTGTCAATATTAGAAAACAGCACCGTAAGAAGGGCATATTTGTAAATATGAGAAAATATTCCCATAAGAGTGGTATATTTGTGAATATCAGCAAAAAGCCTCGTAATAGGGGTATATTTTTTAATATGAGAAAATAACACCTTTTAGAGGGGTATATTTGTCAATATTAGAAATCAACCCCGTAAGAGGGTATATTTGTGAGTATGATTGAACAATCCTGTAAAAGGGGTTTATTTGTCATTATAAGAAAACAACCCCGTACGAAAGGTATATTTATGAATATGAGAGAAAAACTCCTTAACAGGGGTATATTTTTTAATATTATAAAACAACCCCGTAAGAAAGGTATATTTATCAAGATTTGAAAACAAAACCGTAAAGAGGGGTATATTTATGAATATGAAAAGAAACCCCAAAAGAGTAGTATATTTGTAATAATAGAAAAAAACCCTATAAGTGGGGTATATTTGTAAATATGAGAAAAAAAACTCCTTAAAGGGGTTATGTTTTAATATAATAAAACAACCCCATAATAGGGATATATTTGTCAATATTACAAAACAACATCGTAAGACGGGTATATTTATAAATATGAGATAACAACCCAGTAAGAGTAGTATATTTGTGAATATAAGAAAATAGCCCCCAAATAGCGGTATATTTTTTAATATGAGAAAATAACACCATTTAGAGGGGTATATTTGTCAATATTAGATATCAACCCCATAAGAGGCGTATATTTGTGAGTATGATAGAACAACCCCGTAAAAGGGATTCGTTTATTATTATAAGAAAACTACCCCGTAGGAGACGTATATTTGCGAATATGATAAAAAAAACTCTTTAACAAGGGTATATTTTTTAGTATTATAAAACAACCTCGTAAGAGGCGTATATTTGTCAATATTTGAAAACGAAACCATAAGAAGGGTATACAAAAGAACCACGTAAGAGAGGTATATTTGTGAGTTTGAGAAAACAATTCCGTAAGAGGGGTATATTTGTGAATATGAGAAAACAATCCCGTAAGAATCGTGTGTTTGTGAGTATCAGTAAACAACACCATAAAAGGGGTATATTTATTAATATGATAAAACAGCACCGTAAGAGGGGTATATTTATCAATAGAAAAAAGTAACTCCGTTAGTCCCTGGTATGTTTGTGAGTATGAGTAAACAACATCGTAAAAGGGATATATTTATGAATATGAGAAATCAAATCCGTAAGAGGGGTATATTTATGAATGTGATAGTATAACCACGTAAGAGGGGTATATTTGTCAATATAAAAAACACCTGTAATAGGTATATATTTATGAATATGAGAAAACTACCCTATAACAGGGGTATATTTGTAAATATGAAGAAACAACACCATAATATGGGAATATTTATGAATATAAGAATTTAGCCCTGTAAGAGTGGTATTTATGAGTATGAGAAAACAACCGCATAAAAGGGGTATATCTTTTAATATGAGAAACCAACATCGTAAGAAGAGTATATTTTTCAGCATAAGAAAATAACCTCGTAAGTCAAGTATATTTGTGAGTATGTCGAAACAACACCGAAAAATGGGTATATTTTTTAATATGAGAAAACAACCCCATAATACGGGTATATTTTTTAATATGACAAAATAACACCATAAGAGGCATATATTTGTCAATATTAGAAATCAACCCCGTAAGAGGGGTATATTAGTGAGTATGATAAAACAACCTTGTAAAAGGAGTGTATTTGTTATTATAAGTAAATAACCCCGTAATAGGAGTATATTTGTGAATATGAGAAAACTACCCTATAAGAGGGGTATATTTGTGAATATGAGAAAACCACATCGTAATAAGAGTATATTTATAAATATGAGAAATCAACCCCGTAAGAGGGGTACATTTATGAATATGACAAAACCACTGCATAAAAGAGGTATATTATTCATATGAGAAAACTGTAACACCCCCATCACATGCTATCCAATAAATATTAGCCAAGAAGCATACAAGCGTCGTAGAATATATACTACAGGTAGATAGGTCAATATGTAGGTTGTTAAGAATCCAGACACAAGGTTATTAACATATAAACATATGATTATACTTAAACATCATTTAACAAGTATTACAAACATCTTCTTATGCCTTATAAGGTATACTTCCATATATATCGCATAACTGTATACAAAAATGCATCAGGAGGAGACTTCACAAAACTGGCCCAACTTGACAGAACTGCTAAAAGCTAGACTTCGCATACAACCAACGGATGCACTACTATTTACAAACCTGAAAAGAAAAATTTTGGAGAGGGGTGAGCCTCCAGCTCAGTAAATAAATAATCAACATAATCTATATCACATACACTTAATACAATTTCCACCCAATCACATAACTTTCCATGATATTCATAGTTTAGGTATAAAGTCATACCATTCTACTCAATTCATTACAACCATCATAGAAGAAATACAACTGAACAATTATGGTTAGTTCTCACGGCTTGTGGATCCCCTTTAATGTGCTACTCCGCCTCATCCTCACATATCACACACGTAAGCTGCTCCGCCTCATCTCACATTATACACTTTTATAGCCTCTCTAGGCTTTAGCCTCCCAAGGCTTTATATATATATATTTTTTTTTCACAGGGGAATCCACCATTCACATGCACATATGCACTTAACATCACAATTCAATCATTTCACTTATATCATATTTCAGCAATAACAATTGTTCCACTCAACACCAATCATTTCCATCTCAGTCATTCAAACATAAACAATATTAAGCAAACGCAACCATTTGCGAACATTTGATTAAATATATGAACATAGCAAATATTAACTATTTACTTACTCAAAATATACTTATTCCTTTAGCATATAAGAACCTCCTTTCTCCACAACTTCCTTTCCGGTGCCTTTGAGTGCACTGTCAACACATTCATCAATTCACATTTCATGCATATTACAAATATTCATGTAAATGCGAGTTCTAATGCATTACAAGATCATCCCTTCTCTAATTCATAGGTCTAACTCTTCCTCTAAGACTCTCAATTACTGTTTTAATATCTTATAAACATTTCCCATCTAGTTAAATACCAATTTAACTCAAATTAACATCAATAAATTGCATAAAACTAATCTCCAACATTTCTGTTTTCTAGACAGAATTTAGTACCAAGGTATATTTATTGCTGGGCAAAATTGGCTTAATACAAAAATCTCATATTAAATAGACATATCCATTTATGCGTCTAGTTTCATCTCCAAAAGAATTACTCAATTCCGACTTCTATAGATTTAATTATTTTCAAATTACTGAACAAGGGTCATACAGCTAGTTGTACCCGAGCAGCAATCTGTTTGCTCAATTTAAGCAACCAAAACGGCAAAAATAGCGAAATCACAAAACTACAAAGTTATAGAGGACTCTTTAAAATTTCCATAGACACCAATTAAGCTTAATTTGGACTTATATAACCCATGTTATGCCTAAAATACAGAACATCAAGGTTGCTGGAATTTTGACAGTTTTCTATCTTAACATACTTAAACTTAAATCAAGCTTAATCTTTATGCAATCATTCAATACTCTACTAATTCATGATAATCAGACCTTTAATTAATCAATGAGAGCATCAAATGAAGTTTTTCCAATTTGTAATCAAGAACCCTAATGACAAATTAATAACACTCAAGTAACAACTTACCAATTTCAGCTTTTGGGTTGCTAATATGCTTAAATCCTTTAGCTTTAGCTTGGCTCCTTCAATAGTTAGCAAAATCCTATCTTAATCTTAAGTTTTTCTAGGTATTCCACTCCTCTCTCTTATTCCAAATTTTGTGTTTTTGGCCATGTACGAATTTTAGAGAAATGAAGAGGTAAAATGAGCTTGCTCATGGTTCCAATTTCCAATATTCCTCTCTTAATGCCACCACCTACTAAACTATTTTTATCACCCTAAATTAATTCTTACTAACCATATATAGGTACTAACTTTTAATTGTATCTTTTAAGTCCAATCTATTTACCCAACCTTCAACTATTGGTTCAATTAAGTCTTAAGGCTTAATACACATAACCCAAGTATTTAATCAACTTATCTAAATTAATAATCTAATATCATGCTTCTTATTCTCTACTTATAATTAATATATATCTGTTCTCATAAAATAAAAATATCATTGATATACCATCATATGCCCAATGATTAAATGTAAATGCACATAACATGGATGATGAGAAAATGCAGGCGTTACAAAAACAGTCCCACAAGAGGGGTATATTTGTCAATATGAGAAAACAACATCGTAAGAAGGGTATATTTGTAAATATGAGAAAATAATCCTGTAAGAGTGGTGTATTTGTGAATATGAGAAAATTGCCCCGTAATAAGGACATTATTTTTAATATGAGAAAATAACACCATTTAGAGGGGTATATTTGTCAATATTAGAAATCAACCTCGTAAGAGGCGTATATTTGTGAGTATGATAGAAGAACCCCGTAAAGAGAGTTTATTAGTTATTATAAGAAAATAACCCCGTACGAGAGATATATTTGTGAATATTATAAAGAAAACTCCTTAACTGGGATGTATTTTTTAATATTATAAAACAACCTCGTAAAAGGGGTATATTTGTTAAGATTTTAAAACAAAACCATAAGAGGGGTATATTTGTGAATATGAAAAAAACCCCGTAAGAGTAGTATATTTGTAGTAATAGAATAGAAAACCCGTAAGTGGGGTATATTTGTAAATATGAGAAAAAAACTCCTAAGAAAGGTATTTTTTTAATATGATATAACAACCCCGTAAGAGAGATATATTTGTCAATATTAGAAAACAACATCGTAAGAGGGGTATATTTATAAATATGAGAAAACAACTGAGTAAGAGTGGTATTTTTGTCAATATTAGAAATCAACCTTGTAAGAGGCGTATATTTGTCAATATAAAAAAAAAACCCGTAATAGGGGTATATTTGTGAATATGAGAAAACTACCCTATAAGAGGGGTATAGTTGTGAATATGAGGAAACAACACCATAATAGGGGAATATTTATGAATATAAGAATTTAGCCCCGTAAGAGTGGTTTTTATGACCATGAGAAAACAACCGCGTAAAAGTGGTATATTTTTTAATATGAAAAACAAATCTCGTAAGAGGGGTATAATTTTTAAAATAAGAAAATAACCTCGTAAGTCGAGTATATTTGTGAGTATGACGAAACAACGCCGAAAAATGGGTATATTTTTTAATATGAGAAAACAACCCCACAATACGGGTATATTTTTTAATATAAGAAAATAACACCATAAGAGGCGTACATTTGTCAATATCAGAAATTAACCCTGTAAGAGGGGTTTATTAGTGAGTATTATAAAATAACCTTGTAAAAAGAGTGTATTTGTCATTGTAAGTAAATAACCCCATAATAGGGGTGTATTTGTGATATGAGAAAACTACCCTCTAAGAGGGGTATATTTTTGAATATTAGCAAACAACACTATAATAAGGGTATATTTATGAATATGAGAAATCAACCTTGCAAGAGGAATAATAATTATAATTATGAGAAAACAACCGCGTAAAAGGGGTATATTTTTCATATAAGAAAACAGTCCCGTAAGAGGGGTATATTTGTCAATATCATAAAATAGCCTCGTAAGAAGGGTATATTTATAAATATGAAAAAAAATCCCATAAGAGTGGTATATTTGTGAATATAAGAAAATAGCATTGTAATAGGGGTGTATTTTTTAATATGAGAAAATAGCACCATTTAAATGAGTATATTTGTTAATATCAGAAATCAACCTCGTAAGAAGGGTATATTTATGAGTGTGATAAAACAACTCCATAAAAGTGGTTTATTTGTCATTATAAGAAAACAATCCCGTAAGTGAGGTATATTTGTGAATATGAGAAAACAACCGCGTAAAAGAGGTATATTTTTTCATATGAGAAACCAACCCCGTAAGAGGGATATATTTGTTAATATTAGAAAATAACCTCGTAAGTTGGGTATATTTGTGAGTATGATGAAACAACGCCGAAAAAGGGGTATTTTTTCAATATGAGAAAACAGCCCCACTATAGAGATATATATTTTAATATGAGAAAAGAACACCATAAGAGGGGTGTATTTGTGAATATGAGAAAACAATACCATAAGAGTGGTATATTTGTGAAAATGAGAAAACAACCCCATAACAGGGGTATATTTCTAAATATGAGAAAACAACAGCGTAAAAGGGGTATATTTCTCATAAGAGAAAATAATCCCGTAAGTGGGGTATATTTATCAATATTAGAAAACAACACCGTAAGAGTGGTATATTTGTGAATATGAGAAAACAACCCCGTAAGAGTGGTATATTTGTGAATATGAGAAAACAACCCCATAAAAGGGGTATATTTATGAATATGAGAAAACAACCACATAAAAGGGGTATATTTTTCATATGAGAAAACAACCCTGTAAAAAGGATATTTTTGTTAATATTAGAAAATAACCCTGTAAAAGGCGTATATTTGTGAATCTGAGAAAACAATCCCATAAGAGTGGTATGTTTGTAAGTGTCAAAAAACAACCCCATAAATGGGGTATATTTTTTAATATGATAAAACAATCCCTTAAGAGGGATATATTCGTCAATATAGGAAAACAACCCCATTAGTCTGGTATATTTGTGAGTATGAGTAAACAACGTCGTAAAAGGGATATATTTATGAATATGAGAAATCAACCTCGTAAGAAGGGTATATTTGTGAATATGATAGAACAACCCCATAAAAGGGATATATTTGTTAATATAAAAAAAATTCCATAATAGGGGTGTATTTGTGAATATGAGAAAACTACCCTATAAGAGCGGTATATTTGTGAATATGAGGAAACAACATGGTAAGAGAGGTATATTTATCAATATAAGAAATTAACTCCGTAAGAGGGGTATATTTATGAATTTGAGAGAACAACCACGTAAAAGGGTATATTTTTTAGTATGAGAAACCAACCTCATAAGAGGGGTATATTTGTCAGCATAAGAAAATAACCTCATAAATTGGATATATTTGTGAGTATGACGAATCAACATCGTAAAAGAGATACATTTATGAATTTGAGAAATCAACCTAGTAAGATGCGTATATTTTTTAATATGAGAAAATAACACCATAAGAGGGATATATTTATGAACATAATAAATCAATCCCGTAAGAGGGGTACATTTGTGAGTATGATAGAACAACCCTGTAAATGGGGTGTATTTGTCAATATAAGAAAATAACACCGTAATAGGGGTATATTTGTGAATATGAGAAAACTACCCTATAAGAGGGATATATTTATGAATATAAGAAAACAACACCGTGAAAAGGATATATTTATGAATATGAGAAATCAACCCCTTATGAAGGGTATATTTATGAATATGAGAAAATAACCCTATAAGAGTGATATATTTATGAATATGAGGAAACAACACCGTAATAGGGGTATATTTATGAATATGAGAAAACAACCTTGTATGAGGGGTATATTTGTGAGTATGAGAAAACAACCCCGTAAGAGGGGTATATTTTGAGTATGAGAAAAGAACCCCGTAAGAGGGGTATATTTATGAATATGAGAAAACAACCCCGTAAGAGTGGTATATTTATGAGTATCAGAAAACAACCCCATAAAAGTGGTATATTTTTTAATATGATAAAATAACCCCGTAAAAGAGATAGATTTGTCATTATCAAAAAACAACACCGTAAGAGGGGTATATTTGAGAATATGAGAAAAAACTCGTAAGAATGGTATATTTGTAAATATGAGAAAACAACCCAATAAGAGAGGTATATTTATGAGTATGAGAGAAGAACCCCGTAAGAGGTGTATATTTGTGAATATCCCAAAATCCCCAAATCACTAAATCCTTAAGAAAAAGAGCAAACTTAATAAAGTTGCTAAAGTTAAAATGATAAACCATCTAAATTAAGAAATTGAGAATCATGCCTCACAAGATATCACTCAAAACACACAAGTGTATATAGGTGAAAGAAGATCGCCAAGCTCTCAACGCAAAAATACAGAAAAAGTGCTTACCATAGGCTTGCTTATGGATTCAATCTCCACTACTACGAAATAATCAATATTCATGATCAAAGGGTCTTGAGCCAGGTTGTAATGGGGTTAAGGTAAGGTACGTATAAATATGGAAAGTAGGCTACAAGTTGCTGGAAGTTAAGCAAGTAATGCAAGAAAGTAATGAAGGATCAAGTGCTGTACCAAAATGAACACTAAGTTGCTCTAAAAATAAGATGGTGCTCGAAATGAACTAAATTAATACTTTCTACTTTTTATTTTGTTTTTTTTATATATAAATATATATACTATGTATATATATTACAACAGCTTATGTAGGAGTTGTTGGTTATTGACACATACAATAATTGAAGGAAGCATCTATGAAAAATCTAGCAACTTAGTGAAATATATGAATGCAGATTGATCCAAAATAAAATGCAGCATAACTTATATAATTTCCAGCAACAATGGTAGAAAGAATGGTCAAATGAATAGAAGTGATAAGATGAGTGTCACTGTTATTATTGTTAAGAAAGGAATGGCTAAGGCTCAAAATTGGTTCACTAAGGGAAAAATAGGGTTAGGCTTTTTTTGGCCAAATTGTGTAAATCCTAAGTGCCCAAATCATCTCACGATTATTGACAATTCATGTAATTTCAACAGATATCGAAAGCAAGTTCTAGAAATGAGATTCCGAAATGCTCATTAATGAAGGAAAAGGGAGCATAATAGTGATGCACCAATTGGCTCAAAATCTCACCATTTGAGTGATTTAAAATTGCATGAATTCTCAACCCAAAGTTTAAATAGTCAATCACAATAATAAGCAGCAATATTAACAGTGTTCTATATCTACAATAAAGTAATATGGAAGAATTAAGGAAAAATACCAGTTTTACCTGGCTAGATTGTAGTTGAGAGATTTATTCATTGCCTTCTTCCGAACAAGGTTCGATAAAAGCTATAAGGGAATCCATTCAAAGGAGAAAAAAGTCATCAACTACTTAATTAAAACAAAACTCAAGATAGGCACAACATCGGTAGGTCCCTACCCCACATTTTAGTATAACACTGTCCATCCCAAGTGTTGTTGAGAGATTTAGACTGAGGAAGCATATGATTCACACATTATGGTTATGAAAGATCATGCTGAATTTTTTTTTTTTTTTTTTTTTAATTAAAAAACTATAATGTTCTACTTAACATAAACAAACAAGTGCAAGGAAATAACATAAAAGTAAACAAGCTACAAGCAAGAAAGTAAAAGGAGATAACAAATTGAAAGAAAAAAAATAATAAAATAAAATAAAATAAAATAAAGAAAAAGGATGGAGGAAAATATCACAAATTTTTTTCTTTCCGCTAGGAGTCTACTGACGGTGTATCCTCACTGGTTGGATCTGTTGGAAGTTCGGGGGCAGGGAAATTTGCTGAGGGAGGTTGCGGTGGTGGATCAAGGTCTGTGAAGCATGTCGCCAAATCGAACTCCATATCATCAATGAGCCGTTGATTTTGTGCTCCAGCCTCTTGCATCTTTTGAATCTGCACTACTATGAAGTCTGTCTGGGTGGCCTGTCTTTCTAAACCACTCAGGAATTGTTAAAGTGTACTGTTCAAACTGCCCAACTGTGCCTTCGTTTCTTCTTGAAACCGCACAAACTCGGTGTCATCGATCGCAGACTGATCTAGACAATGGCCAAAGCACCGATCCGGATGCTCGATGGCTTTACCGAATGAGAGGATGAGGCTCCAGATGAAGGCATAAACACTCTAGCTGGGTTAGGAATCCTAACATCCGGAATCCCAGCCGACGGATGTTGGGCTCCTCTAGCCGCTGCCTCTCTAGCTTCCCTGACTATTGTGCTCACGAGCCTATATTCAATACCATGTGGATGTCTAGTGGCCGTGATCATCCGCATGTTGATCATTTGTCCGATCCTTAGTGGTGTCATGTCACCAATATTTGAAACCTCCGGCGATACCGTCCAATACATCTAGTCTCTTAGCTAACCTAGTCACATACGGACCGAAACAACAATGCATCTTCTTCTGAGCGTCTACTATAAATGAACAGACTTGGCGAGCCAATAAATATCCCAAGTCTAGCTTCTTCCGATGTTGCATAGCCCAGAGAATAAAGACATCGGGCCTCGGTGGATCGCCCCAAAACTGTCCCCCTACCTGTAATGGTGTAAGCTAGTAGGGTATGAATGTAGCGGAGATGGTCCGGTAGGCTAGATGCCTTAGACCTGCTTGGGTAGTATGTTTCCGGCCTCATTACCAATGAATCCCACATGGCGTCATATGAAATTGGATGGATGTAGAGACAACCTTGATACTCCTCCCCCGAGATTTCTTGTTCAGTCCATAATCCCAAATGCATTCCAAATTGTGGGACCGACATCGAGAACTCCCTTCCCCCAAGCCTAAAATAAATTGCATCAGGCTGATGCCAGTTTGTGATCTGTTGCTGGAGGAAGAAGGTGTTGAGGAACTCGATCGTAAGCTCACGGTAGGTTGGCTCAATGATGTCAAAGAATCTCGCATATGGCAGAGTCTCGATCAGTGTGTGCACATCTTGAGCCAATCCCACTCTCTCTAGGGATATGAAGTCTATGCAACGGCCCGCCATCACTTGCTTCCATCTCATGACTTGGAATCTACTTTCATTTATACCGCATTAGGGAATGTCCACAATGGATGACGGCCAGTGTGGATGGATTCACAGCAGTGCTCTCCGAGGTTGGACTATTTCGTGGTGGTGGAGGTGGAAGTCTTTGCCCGTGCCGTGGAGGAAGACGTTCCTTCACCACGCGATCGCTTGCTGGTAGCGACGCATTTCAGTTGCTTTCTACGAGATTTATCGCGGTCCGTCATATCACCTAATGCAACGAATTATTAGTTTTTTATAAAAATTCAAGTTAATGAAAGAAATAATCTACCGAATCAATAGCATAATGATTATACTTCGACTAACCAAAACTTGTATAAACTAATAAACCGATATATATCAATCCAATTTATTATGAACCAGCAATTGCAATTTAAATCTAAACATTATTCATGCTTTGCATGCTGTAGGCACATTTTATTTCCACCAAAACCCCACAGTTATTAATTTCATAACCAACTACACCACAAATACAACAACTAATGTAGATTAACCTAACCAAGGTCATATAGTTACACTATAGAGCCACCAAAATATCCTAGCATGTCCTAACAAAAGTATATGTCTAAAATGGAAGTGAAATCATAATAATAAAATAAAAAAAAATATAATGCAACAAATGAAGGGACTTACCTTAGTTCGCTTAGGAAAGTGAGAAGGGTGAGATAGGGGTATAAGAACAACACCTTTGAGCTAAGAAAAACAAAAGGGAAGCAAAATTTTCAGAGGCCTCCAATTCTTATAGGCACGGTTTCAGCACGGGTGAGGGTAAGGCCGTGCTGATCAGCACGGCTAGGACTCAGCCCGTGCTGATCCTTTAGCCTTCTTTGGATGCTCCTTGGCACGGGCATTGGCACGGCCGTGCTTCCCAGCACGGCTAGGGGTTGTGTCCCGTGCTGCCTTCGGAAGCCGTGACAATTGCTCTTTATCCTTCAACACGGTTTTGACTCTGGCAGTGCTCATCGTACGGCTGGTGATCGGCCGTGATGGCCACGGAAACCGTGGTGAAACGGAGTTTTTCTGGGCTTGCCTTTTGCCGACTCGAGTCGCCTTGCCCCCATACCTATAATTAACACATATGCATGTAATTAGATCATTAAACAAGTAGATATGGTCAAACGGAAGAGTTTGTCCTCTTCGATTCTATAAGTCCGAAAAATTAAAATTAACCTAATTATTTTTAAGCAACTATAATAAAGTCAAATGAAAATAATGAAACAATCACAACTAATTAAAAACATGAAAGTATAATCCAAGTCGAATGTACAGAAGTGCTTATTTGCAGAGTCTTAAGCGTGACTCATTCGGATCACCCTTTCTGTGCATACAAAGCCAGGTCAACTCGTTGCTCACTATCCAACGAGTTACAATGATATCGCTTTAGCCGATGGCCGTTCACTTTGAAGTTCCCCTTCTCTGGATGATGCAACTCTACCACTCCATATGGAAAGACTTGTCCGATCTGAAATGGTCCAGACCAACGAGTCTCAGCAGCTTCCGGAAACAGAAGGGCGAGTGTTGTAAAGCAACACTCGATCCCCAACCTGAAATTCCTTAGGCTCACGAATCCTTTGATCATGCCATTTCTTAGTCCTTGCTTTGTAAGTTGAGGAGTTTTCGTATGCCTGCTGGCGCCACTCATCTAGCTCACTCAGCTGCCATTGTCGCTCCTTACCTGCATAATCAATATCAAAGTTACAAGTTCTAAGGGCCCAAAGTGCCCTATGCTCTAACTCAATGTGCAAATGACATGACTTTCCATAAACAAGGCGATAGGGCGTAAAACCTATAGATGTCCTAAAAGCAACGCCCATAATGCATCATCTAACTTAAGAGTCCAAATTCTTCCCATCGGTACTAACTGCCTTCTAAAATACGTTTAATACCCCTATTAGTTACCTCAACCGCCCCACTAGTCCGAGGGTGATAGGGAGTAGAGAACCGATGAGTAACTCCGCATCGCTTAAGTACTTTCTCTAATTGGGTGTTGCGAAATGTGTTCCTCTATCACTAATAAGCACCCTAGGTATGCCAAACCTAGCAAACAATCGCTTAAGGAACCCTGCAGACAACCCTAGCATCATCACACACCGAGCTCGTGCCACTTAGAGAAATATTCAACAAAGCAACCGGAATGTACTTATTACCATACGAAGAGGGAAAGGGTCCCATGAAGTCGATGCCCCAGACATCAAAAATCTCAACGACTTGCACACTGGTTTGGGGCATCTCATCACGAGAAGAGATATTACCTGCGCGCTGGCAAGGGTCACAAACCTTAACAAATTTCCGTGCATCTTGGAAGAGCGTAGGCCAATAGAATCCCGCCTCTAGCACCTTCCCTCGCAGAGTATGGTTTGCTGCTTGATGACCTCTAGTGGGTCCCTCATGGCATTGCTTTAATATTTGGAGAGTCTCCTCGCCATATACACAACAAATGAATCACCCGATCCGCACATACTTTAAACAAAAGGGATCTTCCCAAATATAGTATTTCAAATCAGCCGAAGAATTTCTTCTTTGCTAATACGTCATACCCTTTGGTAGAACCCTAGCAACCAAATAGTTAGCATAATCAAAAACCGGGGAGTATCGATTGTATACCGAGTGACATACAAATGTTCTTCCGGAAATCGATCATTTATGGTCGTCTCATCAAGTGCATCTAAGTGAGGATTTTCCAATCTCGATAAATGGTCCACGCCGGATTCTCCGCCCTTCTTATCCTTGATCTCGACGTCAAATTCTGTAATAAAAGAATCCACCGAATCAATCTCGGTTTGCCGCATCATTTTCAGGAATAAGTACCTCAATGCCGAGTGGTCCGTGAAGACAATGGTTTTGGAGAGAACGAGGTATGATCTAAACTTGTCGAAGGCGTAAACAACCGCCAATAACTCCTTCTCTATGGTGGTGTAGTGTTCTTGGGCTCCTGTTAAGGTCTTGGCGTAGTAAATGGGTTGAAACTTCTTTCAATCCTCCTGTCCAAGCATAACTCCAATCGCATAATCACTAGCATCGCACATCGGGCTTCAAAAGGCAGCCCCCAATCCGGAGAAACCATGATTGGGGCTCGAGTTAGAAGTTTCTTCAAGAACTCAAAAGCCGCCACGCATGCATCATCAAAAATAAAAGGTACATCCTTAACTAACCATTGAGTGAGGGCCTAGCAATCTTAGAAAAATCTCTAATAAATCTCCTATAAAACCCTGCATGGCCCGGGAAAACTCCTAACAAATTTTAATGTGAACTAGGAGGAGGTAGCTTAGATATTACTTCTACCTTAGCTCTATCCACCTCCATCCCACCGAGAGATCTTATGCCCTAAAACAATCCCCTCTCTTACCATGAAATGACATTTTCCCAGTTTAGTACCAAGTTAGCCTCAATACATCTAGCTAATATGCGCTCAAGGTTTGCCAAACAAAGAGAGAAAGAATTACCAAAAATAGAGAAGTCATCCATAAATACCTCCATAGACTCCTCAATCATGTCCTCAAAATAGCCATCATGCACCGAAATGTAGTCGGTGCATTGCACAGTCCGAATGGCATCCGTCTATAAGCAAACGTCCCATAAGGGCGGTGAAGGTAGTCTTCTCTTGGTCCTCAAGTGCAATAGAATCAAAGTAACCTGAAAAGCCATCAAGAAAACAATAAAACATGTGGCCTCGCTAAACGTTCAATCATCCCGATCAATGAAAGGAAGAGGAAAGTGGTCCTTCCGAGTTGCATCATTAAGCCTACGAATTAATGCAAACTCGGAAGCCTGCTATCGTCCGAGTCGGGATCAGCTCATCCTTCTCATTCCTTACCACTGTGATGCCTCCTTTCTTGGGTACAACTCGCACAGGACTAACCCACGAATCGCCGGAAATGGGATATATCAAACCTGCATCAAAAGTTTAATTACCTCCTTCTTTACCACTTCTTTCATGTTCGGATTGAGTCGTCTTTGAGGTCGAACGACCGGCCCGAAATCGCCCCCAATGAAATCTTATGAGAGCGAAACTTGGATTTATGCCCGGGATATCGGCTATATTGAAAGCAAAGGCCTTCTTGTACTTCCTTAGAACTTCCAACAAGCATGGCTTGTTCTTCAGGAGTTAGATCGGTACCGCTATGATTACTAGTAAGCGCTTCTCTTCATCCAGGAAGGCATAAACCAAGTGGCTCGGTAACTCCTTCCGCCTAAAACTGGTGGGTCCTCGAATGAAGTCTTTACTTTCCGCCCCGGACTGCCAAGAAAAGATAGGGATCAGTTGACAAGCTCGGCTCGGCTTAATAAAACAGTCGAGTTGCTCCAACACTTGCTCATTGGACAACTCCTCCTCATCCTCAGCTAATGCTACTTGCAAAGGGTCAGAACATAAAATTTCTTGTAAATGGGATTCAACCACATCATCAATAACATCAATAGAACATACAGTATTATCATAGTCCAGTGACTGTCTCATGGAAGTGGCCAGGTCAAAGGTAATGGTCTCATCATTAACTCTAAGCTTAAGGTTTCCATCGCTTACATCGATAACAACCCTCGATGTAGCTAGGAAAGGCCTACCCAGGATAAGAGGCACAGTGCTATCACCCTCCATATCCATTACCACAAAATCTATAGGAAAGATAAATTTATCTACCTTTACAAGTACATCTTCAACAATACCTCTAGGAATTTTAACAGTCCTATCTGCTAATTGAACACTCATCCTAGTAGGCTTTGGCTCATGCAACCCTAATTTGGCAAATAAACTAGTGGGCATTAAGTTAATACTGGCTCCTAAATCAGCCAATGCACCACTAATTGATAAATCACCAATCATACAAGGGATAGTAAAACTCCCTGGATCTCGTCGCTTGAGTGGCAGTTTGTTCTGGAGAATAGCTGAACACTCCTCATTAAGCACCACCTGACCAAGATCCTCCAACTTCCTCTTGTTGCTCAAAATCTCCTTTAAAAACTTGGCGTATTTCGGCATCTGTGAAATTGCCTCAACAAAAGGTAAGTTAACTTTCAGCTGCTTAAACAAGTCAAGAAACTTACTGTATTGCTTGTCCACCATATCCTGTCTCAACCTTGCAGGATATGGTACCGGGGGCTGATGCTCCCGCACAGGGCTCTTTTGCCTGTCTTCTTTCTTTCTCTCATTCTCTACCATCTCAAGGTTTGGTCCTTCCTTAGCTGGCTCGACCTGCACGATTGTATTATCCTTATCAGCTAAAGGCGAAGAACCAGTCAAATTCTTACCTGAACGCAAGGTGATAGCTTTGCAATGCTCCCTCGGGTTTGACTCTATAGTGCTAGGGAGCGATCCTGAAGGTCTCTCTGAAAGCATCTTAGAAATTTGGCCAATTTGAGTCTCTAAGTTCGAATCGAGGCCTGCCAGATTCCTAAGTGCACTATCGGTCTGCTTCGGAATCTTGTTTCGTAGATGTCACAAACTTCATCATGAGCTCCTCTAAATTTGACTTCTTTTCTTGGGAGGAGGAGCTTGTGTAGGCCCACCGGTTAGCTGTGTTTGATGAAGTCTTTGGAAACTGGCGGATCCTGGGTATTATTGTTCCTCCAACCGAAATTGGGGTGATTGCGCCATCCAGGGTTGTATGTATTCTTTGTAAGGGTTAATCACTGCCTTGGGGCATTCCCATATAATCAACTGTTCAACATCGGAAGATATAGTAGAATTAGATGGAAAACTAATAGAAGATGAAGAAAACATACCTCCGCATGATCAGACCGTAATGCGGGCCACCACAAAACTCGCAGCCCAACGCTCGTTGCGTGAACCAAGATCCGGAGTTAGTAGATCTTCTTGGCTAGAAGCTCCACTTGAGCTCGCCAAGGCTGTAGAGTCCACTTGGTTGACCACTCCTTGTCTTCCTGGTTGGTTCCTAGAGGATTGCCATTGATAGTTGTTCATGGCCATTTCCTCTATCAAGTTCGAGCTTGCTCGGGCGTCTTCTTGTTAGCGCCCACTGCCGCATCCACCATCTCGCCTCGTTGCGAGGTTCAACCCGTCAGAAGGTCCGAACCTACATCCACACCGGCAATCCGTGATGTGGGCAGATCTCAAAAGATCTTTAAATCTCTCCCATGCATCGACATGCTTTCATCATCAAACTGCATAAAAGAAGATATGTCATTTCTAAGTTTAGCGCTTTTAGCGGGAGGAAAATACTTATATAAAAATTTTCTGACCAACGCCTTCCGGTGTAGTGATCATTGTGGAAGAGATTGCAACCATCTCTTTGCTCTGTCCCTCAAGGAAAATGGAAACAATCTCGGCCCGAATGGCATCATCGGTTGTTCCATTAATTTTGAATGTGTCACAAATCTCCAAAAAGTTGGAGATATGTGCATTGGGATCCTCACGGGCAATCCTCCAAACTGCACGCTTTGTTGGATCATCTGGATAACATTGGCCTTTATCTCAAAATTGTTGGCCGCTACAGCAGGTCTGACTATAATAGTTTTTGTCCCATCCAAAGATGGTCGAGCAAACTCGTACATCGTCCTCTGATCCTCATCGGCGTGGGGGTCATGGTTTTCCATCGTGTCTAGTCTATCCACAGGTATCTCAACCTTAATCTCCTCCTCTTCTAATTGCAACCTCTTCCTTAAGAGTCTGAGGGATCGTTCTGGATCAGATAGAGGCTCTATAAGATTCGAGTTTGAGCTCCTGGTCATAAACTACCTGAAACCGAAAGTCCACACAACCACCGATCAACAAAAATAATATAATAATAAATAATAATAGAATTAAAGAATAAATGAATAAAACAAATAATGACTAAATTAACACAAAAACAATTCACTCTAGTTCACCGTTACAGTTCCCCGGCAACGGCGCCAAAAACTTGATGGGTTCTTTATGCAACCTACACCTAAGGCGTTGAACCTATCGATGCAGCCCTAGCACTAGTGAGTATCAAGGTCGTATCCCCGAGATCGGGTGAACCTAGAGTTACTACCGCTTGCTATGTTATCTAGTCCGGAAATAGGGTGTGAAAGTTCTAACATACCAGCTAATGGTTATGAGTGCAATTAAGTAAATGAAGGACAACAATGGACAATTAAAAGACAATTGTAAAGAGAGAAATAAATCCAAAAGGGAGCCTAAGTGATGGAATTCTAAAGATGAATTTTATGGATTGCCGATCTTGCTTACCCGTGCCTAAATCCCGAATTGAATCCGGTTGCCTCTCGAGCTTCACGGATTCCTAAACCTGCACTAACCTAATGGAATCTCTTCCTATCAGATTACTACAAATTAGCATTAAGTATGATTTAAGACTATTAAGAGTTGTTAGTTCTTAATCCGGCGAGTAAATCAACCTCATCTCTAAGTGTTAACTACCAGTCCTTACTATTCAAAATCCAGTTGTAACAAGCATTTCTCAATGTCAAGAAACAACCTAATAAACAATTAATCCAACGTCTCAAATTAACTACATCAAACTTTTATTACTGAATAGCAAGAAGATTGCAAGAATGACAATTATTAAAAACTAACAATTAAGCATAATCCATCAGCAAAGGTGAACCCTAATGGATTCAAAAGATCTAGCTGCTCATGTTCATAGTCAAAGCAATTAAAGAACAAAATAAGGAAAAACAAATTAAAGGTATGTACACCCTTCTCTTTCAAGCTAAATGAGAAACCCTAAATTTGCAAATTCAAAATCTCAAACCCTAGTTGCCTCTTGAATGCTCCCAAAGTTTGTCTTGATCTTCAATTTGATGTTGGAATAAGTGGAATCCCCCCTTCAATTGATGAAAATTGATCTCTCTCGGTCTTCAATTGAGGTATAGGAAATATTTGATTAAGTGTGTGTCTTGGAATTGAGTCCAAAAATCATCTTTTTCAATTAGAATTCAAAATCGCCTATATAGTTGATTCAAGACGGCCGAGTCCAGTCAGTCTTGAATCATGGAGTCTGTTGTATTTGAGCCACCACAGGCCGGGATCCACCACAGCCGTGGCCGGAGGCCGTGGTGGCTACCAAGGCGGTCAAATGGCACAATTGGGGATAGTCACTTGATAATTCAGCACGGCCGGAGTCCAGGCCGTGCTCAACCCTCGGGGTGCTTGTTCTCGCCCAATTTGATGGATTTTGCTCCGTAATCCCACGTATTTCCCTCGATTACTGATGGTGTCCTTCAAAAATGACCTGAAACGAAAAGGGAAACAAAAGACAGGTGATTCTAGCATAAAACGGGATAATCATGCATAAAAATGTGAACAATCGGGCATGAAAACATGTATAGTATGATGCTTATCATTAAACAACCCCGTTAGAGGGGTATATGTTTCAACATGAGAAAACAACCCCATAACAGTGGTATATCTTACAACATGAGAAAACAACCCAAAAAAATTGGTATATTTATCAATATTAGAAAACAACCCCGTAAGAGGGGTATATTTGTCAATAATAGAAAACTACCCCGTTAGAGCGGTATATCTTTCAACATGAGAAAACAACCCCAAAAAAGGGGTATAGTTGTTAATCTGAGAAAACACCAAATATTAAAAAACAACCCCGTAAGAGGCGTATATCTTTCAATAAGGGAAAACAACCCCAAAAAAGTGGTATATTTGTCAATATGAGAAAAAAACACTGTAAGAGGGGTATATTTGTCAATATTATTAAACAACCCCGTAAGAGGGGTATATGTTTCAACATGAGAAAACAACCCCAAAACAGTGGTATATCTTACAACATGAGAAAACAACCCAAAAAAATTGGTATATTTGTCAATATTAGAAAACAACCCCGTAAGAGGGGTATATTTGTCAATATTAGAAAACAACCCCGTAGGAGGGGTATATTTGTCAATAATAGAAAACAACCCCGTAAGAGAGTTATATTTGTCAATATTAGAAAACAACCCTGCAGGAGGGGTATATTTGTCAATATTAGAAAACAACCCCATAAGAGGGGTATATTTGTCAATATTAGAACACAACCCCGTAAGAGGGGTATGTGTTTCAAAATGAGAAAACAACCCCAAAAAAGTGGTATACTTGTCAATATGAGAGAACAACCCCATAAGAGGGGTATATTTGTTAATATGAGAAAACAACCACGTAAGAGGGGTATATATGTCAATATTAGAAAACAACCCGTAAGACGGGTATATCTTTCAACATGAGAAAACAACCCCAAAAAAGTGGTATATTGGTAAAATGATAAAAAACCGTAAGAGGGGTATATTTTTCAACATGAGAAAACACCCCCAAAAAAGTGGTATATTTTTCAAAATTAGAAAACAACCCCGTAGGAGGGGTATATCTTTCAACATGAGAAAACAACCCTGTAAGAGGGGCATATTTGTCAATATTAGAACACAACCTCGTTGGAGTGGTATATCTTTCAAAATGAGAAAACAACCATAATACAGAGTCCAACCCTAGAGAGCACATAAAGGCTATCAATTTGCGATCAAGTAAGCAACTATTTAGTTTTATTCCTATTTCTGGTGATGATGATGTTGTGCAGGAATATTCGGGTAGGAAAGATGGAGATAGTAAGGTGATGGAGCCAGAGAAGATAGAGGGCAGGAAGAAGAGTCCTCTGAGGGAATACCAGTCCCCGATCCCATATCCTGCCAGGTTGAAGCATGAGAAAGTCGATCAACAGTTTGGTAAGTTTCTTAACTTGTTTAAACAATTGTGGATTAACTTATCTTTTGTTGAAGCTATTTCGTAGATGCCCAGGTATGTGAAGTTATTAAAGAAAATCTTAGCAATAAGAGGAAGTTAGAGGACTTGGCGATTGTGACCCTAAATGAGGAGTATTCGGCTATACTTCAGAACAAATTACCAGAGAAGAAGCGTGATCCAGGGAGTTTTATTGTCCCTTGTATGATTGGTGATTTGACAATTAGCAATGCTTTAGCTGACTTAGGAGCTAGCATTAATTTTATGTCGTACATTTTGTTTACCAAGTTTGGGCTGGGTGCATAATAGTTCTAATATTTTATTATGAGAAAACGACCCCATAAAAGTGGTATATTTATCCATACCAGAAAATAACCACGTATAACGTGTATATTTATTTAATATGAGAATACAGCACCATAAAAGTTGTGTAATTGCGAATCTGAAAAAACAACCTCGTTAGAACGGGTAAATTTTTTAATATGAGAAACAACCCCATATTACGGGGATATTTATCAATTGGAGAAAATAATCCCGAAATTTTAGTATATTTGTGAGTATGAGAAAACAACCACTTAAATGGGATAATTTTAGAATATGAGAAAATAACCCCATAAAGCGTGTATATTTATTAATTTGAGAGAACATCCTCGTAAAAGTAGTATAATTGCGAGTCTGAGAAAACAACCTCGTTAGAAGGGGTAAATTTGTTAATTTGAGAAAATAACCCCATAAGAGGGATATATCTATAAATATTAGAAAACAACCTCGTAATACGGGGATATTTATCAATCGGAGAAAATAACCCCGTAATTTCATATATTTGTGAGTATGAATAAACAACCCCTTAAATGGATTAATTTTATAATGTGAGAAAATAACCTCGTAAAAGGGTTATATTTGTCGATATAAGAAAATAACCCCGTAATATGTGTATATTTATGAATTTGAGAAAACAACCCCATAATAGTGCTAATAATTTATTATGAGAAAACGACCCCGTAAAAGTGGTATATTTATCAATATAAGAAAATAACCTCGTAAAACGTATATATTTATGAATATGAGAGAACAACACCGTAAAAGTAGTGAATTGCAAGTATAAGAAAACAGCCTCGTTAGAAGTGGTAAATTCTTTAATATGAGAAAACAACCCCGTAATATGGGGATATTTATCAATTGGAGAAAATAACCCCGAAATTTTGATATATTTGTGAGTATGAGAAAACAACCCCTTCAATGGGGTAATTTTAGATTATGAGAAAATAACTCCGTAAAAGGGGTATATTTGTTGATGTAACAAAATAACCTCGTAAAACGTGTATGTTTATGAATTCGAGAAAACAACCCCATAATACTGCTAATTATTTAATATAAGAAAACGACCCCATAAAAGTGGTATATTTATCAATATAAGAAAATAACCACGTAATACGGGTATATTTATGAATTTGAGAAAATAATCCCGTAATTTTTGTATATTTGTGAGTATGAGAAAACAACCCCTTAAATGTGTAATTTTAGAAAATGAGAAAATAACCCGTTAAAGGGGTATATTTGTCAATATAAGAAAATAACCTCGAAAACGTGTATATTTATGAATTTGAGAAAACAAAGCCGTAAAAATAGTGTAATTGAGAGTGTGAGAAAACAGCCTCGTAGAAGGGTAAATCTTTTAATATGAGAAAATAACTCCGTAAGAGGGGTAAATTTATACTTATTTCATAACAACCCCGTAATACAGGGATATTTATGAATCGGAGAAAATAACCCCATAATTTTGGTATATTTGTAAGTATGAGAAAACAACCCCTTAAATGGGTTAATTTTAGAAAATAAGAAAACAACCCCGTAAAAGGTGTATATTTGTCGATATAAGAAAATAATCTCGTAAAGCGTGTATATTTATAAATTGGACAAAAGAACCCCGTAATTGTGCTAATAATTTAATATGAGGAAACGACCCCATGATAGTGTTATATTTATCAATATAAGAAAATAACACAGTAAAACGTGTGTATTTGTGAATCTGGGAAAATAACCCCATAAAAGTAGTGTAATTGCGAGTATGAGAAAACAACCTCGTTAGAAGGTGTAAAGTTTTTAATATGGGAAAACAACCCGTAAGAGGGATATATTAAAAATATTAGCAAACAATCCCGTAATACGGGGATATTTATGAAACGAAAAAAATAACCCCGTAATTTTAGTATATTTGTGAGTATGAGAAAACAACCTCTTAAATGGATTAATTTTATAATATGAGAAACCATGTAAAAGGATTATATTTGTCGATAAAAGAAAATAATCCCGTAAAACGTGTGTATTTATGAATTTGAGAAAACAACCCCATAATAGTGCTAATAATTTATTATGAAAAAACGACCCCGTACAAGTGGTATATTTATCAATGTAAGAAAATATCTCCATAAAACGTGTATATTTATGAATCTCAGTAGTGTAATTACGAGTCTGAGAAAACAGCCTCGTAGAAGGGGTAAATCTTTTAATATGAGAAAACAACTCCGTAAGAGGGGTATATTTATAAATATTTGAAAACAACCCCGTAATACGGGGATATTTATCAATCGGAGAAAATAACCCCGTAATATTAGTGTATTGTGTGTATGAGAAAACAATCCCTTAAATGGGTAATTCTAGAATATGAGAAAATAACCCCGTAAAAGGGGTATATTTGTCGATATATGAAAATAATCCTGCAAAATGTGTATATTTATGAATTTGAGAAAACAACCCCATAATAGTACTAATAATTTATTATGAGAAACCGACCACGTTAAAGTGGTATATTTATCAATATAAGAAAATAACCTCGTAAAATGTGTATATTTATGAATATAAGAAAATAAACCCATAAAATAATGTAATTGCGAGTCTGAGAAAACAGCCTCGTAGAACGGGTAAATCTTTTAATATGATAAAATAACTTCGTTAGAGGAGTATATTTATAAAAGTTTGAAAACAACCTCGTAATACGGAGATATTTATCAATCAGAGAAAATAACCCCGTAATATTGGTATATTGTGAGTATGTGAAAACAACCCCTTAAATGGGTTAATTTTAGAATATGAGAAAACAACCCCGTAAAAGATGTATATTTATCGATATAAGAAAATAATTCCATAAAACGTGTATATTTATAAATTTGACCAAACAACCCCGTAATAGTACTATTATGAATCTGAGAAAACAATCCCATAAAAGTAGTCTAAGTGTAATTGCGAGTCTAAGAAAACAGCATCGTTAGAAGGTGTAAATATTTTAATATGAGAAAACAACCCCATAAGAGGGGTATATTGTAATTATTAGCAAACAACCCCATAATACGAGGATATTTATCGATCGGAGATAATAACCCCGAAATCTTGGTATATTTGTGAGTATGAGAAAACAACCCCTTAAATCGGGTAATTTTAGAATATGAGAAAATGACCTAGTAAAAGGGTACATTTATCGGTATAAGAAAATAACTCCGTGAAACGTGTATATTGATGAATCTGAAAAACAATCCCGTAAGAGTGGTATATTAATAAATATTTGAAAACAACCCCGTAATACGTGATATTTATCAATCGGAGAAAATAACCTTGTAATATTGGTATATTTGTAAGTATGACAAAATAACCCCTTAAATGGATAACCCGTAAAAGAAGTATATTTGTCAATATAAGAAAATAACCCCAAAAACATGTATATTTATGAATTTGACAAAACAACCCCATAATAGTACTAATAATTTAATATGAGAAAACGACCCCATAAAAGTGGTATATTTATCAATGTAAGAAAATAACCTCATAATATAGGTATATTTATCAATATAAGAAAATAACCCCGTAAACGTGTGTATTTATGGACTGTGAAAACAAACACGTAAAAGTAGTGTAATTGCGAGTCTGAGAAATCAGCATCGTAGAAGGGGTAAATCTTTTAATATAAGAAAACAACTCCGTAAAGGGTATATATTTATAAATATTAGAAAAAAACTATGTAATGCAGGAATATTTATCTACTAGAGAAAATAACCCCGTAATTTTCGTATATTTGTGAGTATGAGAAGACCTCTTAAATGGCTTAATTTTATAATATGAGAAAATAATCCCGTAAAAGGGGTATATTTGTCCACATCAGAAAATAACCCCGTAAAATGTGTATATTTATGAATCTGAGAAAACAACCCCGTAAAAGGGGTTTATTTATAAATATTTGAAAACAACCCCTTAATATAGGGATATTTTATCAATCAGAGAAAATAACGCTGTAATATTGGTATATCTGTGAGTATGAGAAAACAACCCCTTAAATGGGTTAATTTTATAATATGAGAAAATAACCCCATAAAAGGGGTATATTTGTCCATATAAGAAAATAATCCCGTAAAACGTGTATATTTATGAATCTGAGTAAACAATCCCGTAAGAGGGCTATATTTATAAATACTTGAAAACAACCCCGTAATATGGAGATATTTATCAATCGGAGAAAATAACCCCGTAAAATGTATATATTTATGAATCTAAGAACACAACCTCGTAAAAGTAGTGTAATTGCGAATATGAGAAAATAGGCTCGTTAGAAGGGGTAAATTTTTTAATATGAGCAAACAACCCCGTAATACGGGGATAATTATCAATCGGAGTATATTTATGAGTATGAGAAAACAACCCCTTAAATGGGTTAATTTTATAATATGAGAAACACTATAAAAGGGTTATATTTGTCGATATAAGAAAATAATCCCGTAAAACGTGTGTATTTATGAATTTGAGAATACAATCCCAGAATAGTGCTAATAATTTATTATGAGAAAACGACCCCGTACATGTGGTATATTTATCAATGTAAGAAAATAGCAACGTAAAATATGTATATTTATCAATATAAGATAATATCTCCGTAAAACGTGTATATTTATGAATCTGAGAAAACAAACCCATAAAAGAAGTGTAATTACGAGTCTGAGAAAACAGCCTCGTTAGAAGGGGTAAATTTTTAATATAAGAAAACTACGCCGTAAGAGGGATATATCTATAAATATTACAAAATAACCCCGTAATACGAGGATATTTATCAATCGAAGAAAATAACTTTGTAATTTTGGTATATTTGTAAGTAAGAGAAAATGACCTCTCAAATGGATTAATTTTATAACATGAAAAAATAACCTTGTAAAAGGAGTATATTTGTCGATATAAGAAAATAACCCCGTAAAACGTTTATATTTATGAATTTGAGAAAACAGCCCCATAATAGTGCTAATAATTTATTATGAGAATACGACCCCGTAAAAGTGGTATATTTATCAATATAAAAAAATAATCTCGTAAAACGTGTATATTGATGAATCTGAGAAAACAACACCGTAAAAGTAGTGTAATTGCGAGTCTAAGAAAACGGCCTCGTTAGAACGGGTACAGTTTTTAATATGAGAAAACAACACCGTAAGAGGGGTATTATCTATAAATCGGAGAAAATAACCCCCTAATTTTGGTATATTTATGAGTATGAGAAAACGACCCCTTAAATGGATTAATTTTATAATATGAGGAAATAACACCGTAAAAGGAGTATATTTGTCGATATAAGAAAATAACCACAAAAAATGTGTATATTTATGAATTTGAGAAAACAACCCCAAAATAGTGCTAATAATTTATTATGAGAAAACGACCCCGTAAAAGTAGTATATTTATCAATATAAGATAATAACCTCGTAAAATGTTTATATTTGTGAATCTGAGAAAACAACATCGTAAAAGTAGTAAATTGCGAGTCTGAGAAAACAGCCTCGTTAAAAGGGGTAAATTTTTTAATATGAAAAAACAACCCCGTAAAATAGTGAATTGCAAGTCTTAAACATCCACGTTAGAAGGGGTAAATTTTTAATTTCAGAAAACAACCCCGTAATACAGGGATATTTATGAATTGGAGAAAATAATCCCGTAATATTGATATATTTGTGAGTATGAGAAAATAACCCCTTAAATGGGGTAATTTTAGAATTTGAGAAAATAACTCTGTAAAAGGGGTATATTTATCGATATAAGAAAATAACCCCATAGTACGTGTATATTTATGAATTTGAGAAAACAAACCCATAATAGTGATAATAATTTATTATAAGAAAACGACCCCGTAAAAGTGGTATATTTATAAATATAAGAAAATAAGCTCGTAAAACGTGTATATTTATGAATTTGAGAAAACAACACTGTAAAAGTAGTAAATTGCGAGTCTGAGAAAACAACCTCGTTAGAAGGGGTAAATTTTTTAATATGGGAAAACAACCCCGTAAAAGTAGTGAATTGCAAGTCTTAGAAAACATCCTCGTTAGAAGGGGTAAATTTTTTAATATGAAAAACAACCCAGTAATGGGGAGATATTTATCAATTGGAGAAAATAAGCCCGTAATTTTGGTATATTTATGAGTATGAGTAAACAACCCCTTAAATGAGATAATTTAGAATATGAGAAAATAACCCCGTAAAAGGAGTATATTTGTCCATATAAGAAAATAACCCCGTAAAATGTGTATATTTATGAATTTGAGAAAACAACCCCATAATAGTACAAGTAATTTATTATGAGAAAACGACCCCATAAAAGTGGTATATTGATCAATATGAGAAAACAACCTCGTAAAAGTAGTATAATTGCGAGTCTGAGAAAACAGCCTTGTTAGAAGTGGTAAATTTTTAAATATGAGAAAACAACCCCGTAAGAGGGGTATATCTATAAATTTTAGAAAACAACCCCGTAATACGAGGATATTTATCAATCAGTGAAAATAACTCCGTAATTTTAGTTAATTTGTGAGTGAGAGAAAATGACCCCTTAAATGAATTAATTTTATAATATGAGAAAATAACCCCGTAAAAGGGTTATATTTGTCGATATAAGAAAATAAAGCCGTAAAACGTGTATATTTATGAGTTTGAGAAGACAACCCCATAATAGTACTAATAATCTATTATTAGAGAACGACCGCGTAAAAGTGGTATATTTATCAATGTAAGAAAATAACCCCGTAAAACTTATATATTTATCAATCTAAGAAAATAACCTCGTAAAATGCGTATATTTATGAATCTGAAATACAACACCGTAAAAGCAATGTAATTGCGAGTCTGATAAAACAGCCTCGTTAGAAGGTGTAAATTTTTTAATATGAGAAAATAACCCCGTAAGAGGGGTATATTTATAAATATTACAAAATAACCCCGTGATACGGGGATATTTATCAATATACCAAAATTACCCGTAATTTTTGTGAGTATCAGAAAACGACCCCATAAGTGGATTAATTTTATAATATTAGAAAATAAGCCCGTAAAAGGATTATAGTTGTTGATATAAGAATATAACCACGTAATACGTGTATATTTATGAATTTGAGAAAACAACCCCATAATAGTGTTAACAATATATTTCGAGAAAACGACCGTAAAAGTGGTATATTTATCAAAATAAGAAAATAACCTCGTAAAACGTGTATATTTATGAATACGAGAAAACAACACTGTAAAAGTAGTGAATTGCAGTCCGAAGTAAATTTTTAATATGAGAAAACAACCCCGTAAAAGTAGTGATTGCAAGTCTTAGAAAACGGCTTCGTTAGAGGGGGTAAATTTATTAATAAGAGAAAACAACCCCATAATACAGGGATATATCAACTGGAGAAAATAACCCCAAAATTTTAGTATATTGGTGAGTATGAGAAAACACCCTCTTAAATGTGGTAATTTTAAAATATGAGAAAATAACTCCGTAAAAAGGGTATATTTGTTGATGTAAGAAAATAACCACGTAAAATGTGTATATTTATGAATTTGAGAAAACAACTCCATAATAGTGCTAATAATTTATTATGAGAAAATGACCCCGTAAAAGTGATATATTTATCAATATAAGAAAATAACCTCGTAAAGCGTGTATATTTATGAATCTGAGTAAACAATCCCATAAAAGTAGTGTAATTGCGGTATAAGAAAACAGCCTCGTTAAAAGGGGTAAATTTTTTAATATAAGAAAACAACCCCGTAAGAGGGGTTCTATAAATATTAGAAAACAACCCTGTAATACAGGGATACCTATCAATCGGAGAACATAACCCCATAATTTTGGTATATTTATGAGTATGAGAAAACGACCAATTAGATGGATTAATTTTATAATATGAGAAAATAATCCCGTAAAGGGCTATACTTTTCGATATAAGAAAATAATACCGTAAAACCTGTATATTTATGAATTTGAGAAAACCCCATAATAGTGCTAATAATCTATTATGAGAGAACGACCCCGTAAAAGTGGTATATTTACCAATGTAAGAGAATAACCTCGTAAATCTTGTATATTTATCAATCTAAGAAAACAACCTTGTAAAATGTGTATATTTACGAATTTGAGAAAACAACCCCATAATAGTGCTAAAAATTTATTATGAGAATACAACCTGTAAAAGTTGTATAAATAACATCGTAAAACATGTATATTTTTAAATTTGAGAAAACCCCATAAGAGGGGTATATCTATAAATATTAGAAAACAACCCCGTAATACTGGAATATGTATCAATCAGAGAAAATAACTCTGTAATTTTGGTATATTTGTGAGTATGAGAAAACAACCCCTTAAATGGATTAATTTTATAATATGAGAAAATAATCCTGTAAAAGGGTTATATTTATCGATATAAGAAAATAACCCCGTAATACCTGTATATTTATCAATTTGAGAAAACAACCCCATAATAGTGCTAATAATTTATTATGAGAAAACAACATCGTAAAAGTGGTATATTTATCAATATAAGAAAATAACCTCGTAAAACGTGTATATTTATGAATATGAGAAAACAACACTGTAAAAGTAGAGAATTGCGACTCTGAGAAAACAGCCTCGTTAGAAGGGGTAAATTTTTTAATATGAGAAAATAACCCCGTAAAAGTGGTGAATTGCAAGTCTTAGAAAACATCCTCTTTAGAAGGGGTAAATTTTTTAATATGAGAAAACAACCCCGTAATATGGGGATATTTATCAATTTGAGAAAAAAACCCCGTAATTTTGGTATATTTATGAGTATGAGTAAACAACCCCTTAAATGAGGTAGTTTAGAATATGAGAAAATAACCCGTAAAACGGGTATATTTGTCGATATAAGAAAATAACCCCGTAAAATGTGTATATTTATTAATTTGAGAAAACAACCCCATAATACTGCTAATAATTTATTATGAGAATACGACCCCATAAAAGTGGTATAGATAACGTCGTAAAACATGTATATTTTTAAATTTGAGAAAACAACCCCGTAAGAGGGATATATCTATAAATATTAGAAAAACTCCGTAATACTGGGATATGTATCAATCAGAGAAAATAACTCCGTAATTTTGGTATATTTGTGAGTATGAGAAAACAACCCCTTAAATGGATTAATTTTATAATATGAGAAAATAATCTCGTAAAGGGTTATATTTATCCATATAGGAAAATAACCCCGTAGTACGTGTATATTTATCAATTTGAGAAAACAACCCCATAATAGTGCTAATAATTTATTATGAGAAAACGACCTCGTAAAAGTGGTATATTTATCAATATAAGAAAATAACCTCGTAAAACGTGTATATTTATGAATATGAGAAAACAACACTGTAAAAGTAGTGAATTGCGAGTCTGAGAAAACAGCCTCGTTAGAAGGGGTAAATTTTTTAATATGAGAAAATAACCCCGTAAAAGTAGTGAATTGCAAGTCTTAGAAAACATCCTCTTTAGAAGGGGTAAATATTTTAATATGAGAAAACAACCCGTAATATAGGGATATTTATCAATTGGAGAAAATAACCTCGTAATTTTGGTATATTTATGAGTATGAGTAAACAACCCCTTAAATGAGGTAATTTAGAATATTAGTAAATAACCTGTAAAAGGGGTATATTTGTCGATATAAGAAAATAATCCCGTAAAATGTGTATATTTATGAATTTGAGAAAACAACCCCATAATAGTGCTAATAATTTATTATGAGAATACAACCCCGTAAAAGTGGTATAAATAACGTTGTAAAATATGTATATTTTTGAATTTAAGAAAACAACCCTGTAAGAGGGGTATATCTATAAATATTAGAAAATAAACCCGTAATACTGGGATAAGTATCAATCAGAGAAAATAATTCCGTAATTTTGGTATATTTGTGAGTATGAGAGAACGACCCCTTAAATGGATTAATTTTATAGTATGAGAAAGTAACCCCGTAAAAGGGTTATATTTGTCGATATAAGAAAATGAAGCCGTAAAACGTGTATATTTATGAATTTGAGAAGACAACCCCATAATATTGCTAATGATCTATTATGAGAGAATGACCCCGTAAAAGTGGTATATTTATCAATTTAAGAAAATAACCCTGAAACTTGTATATTTATCAATCTAAGAAAGTAACCTCGTAAAATATGTATATTTATGAATATAAAAACAACCCTGTAAAAGTAGGGTAATTACGAGTCTGAGAAAACAGCATCGTTAGAAGGTGTAAATTTTTTAATACGAGAAAATAACCCCGTATGAGGGGTATATCTATAAATATTACAAAACAACCCCATAATACGAGGGATATTTATCAATCGGAGAAAATAACCCCGTAATTTTGGTATATTTGTAATAATGATAAAACGACCCATTAAGTGGATTAATTTTATAATATGAGAAAATAACCCGTAAAAGGGTTATATTTGTCGATATAATAACGTGTATATTTATGAATTTGAGAAAATAACCCCATAGTAGTGCTAATAATTTATTATGAGAAGATTACCCCGTAAAAGTGATATATTTATCAATATAAGAAAATAACCTCGTAAAACATGTATATTTATGATTCTGAAAAAATAAAACCGTAATAGTAGTGAATTGCAAGTCTTAGAAAACAACCACGTTAGAGGGGGTAAATTTTTTAATATGAGAAAACAACCCCGTAATACAGGGATATTTATCAATTGGAGAAAATAACTCTGAAATTTTAGTATATTGGTAAGTATGAGAAAACAACCCCTTAAATGTGGTAATTTTAGAATATGAGAAAATAACTCCGTAAAAGGGGTTTATTGGTCGATGTAAGAAAATAACCTCCTAAAACGTGTATATTTATGAATTTGAGAAAACAACTCCATAATAGTGCTAATAATTCATTATGAGAAAACGACCTCGTAAAAGTGGTATATTTATCAATATAAGAAAATAACCTCGTAAAACGTGTATATTTATGAATCTGAGAAAACAACCCCATAAAAGTAGTGTAATTGCGAGTATAAGAAAACAACCTCGTTAGAAGGGGTAAATCTATTAATATGAGAAAATATCCCTGTAAGAGGGATGTATCTATAAATATTAGAAAACAATCCCGTAATACAGGGATATTTATCAATCAGAGAACATAACCCCCTAATTTTAGTATATTTATGAGTATGAGTAAACAACTCCTTAAATGAGGTAATTTAGAATATGAGAAAATAACCTTGTAAAACGGGTATATTTTTCGATATAAGAAAATAAACTCATAAACGTGTATATTTATGAATTTGAAAAAACAACCCCATAATAGTGGTAATAATTTTTTTTTGAGAAAACGACCCCGTAAAACTGGTATATTTATCAATATAAGAAAATAACCTCACAAAACGTGTATATCTATGAATCTGAGAAAACAACCCCGTAAAAAGTAGTGTAATTGAGAGTCTTAGAAAACAGGCTCGTTAGAAGTGGTATATCTTTTAATATGAGAAAACAACCCCGTAATACGGGGATATTTATCAATTAGAGAAAATAACTCCGTAATTTTGGTATATTTGTGAGTATGAGAAAACGACCCCTTAGATGGATTAATTATATAATATGAGAAAATAACCCCGTAAAAGGATTATATTTGTCGATATAAGAAAATAACGCCGTAAAACGTGCATATTTATGAATTTGAGAAGACAACCCCATAATAGTGCTAATATTTTCTTATGAGAAAACGACCCCATAAAAGTGGTATATTTATCCATACCAGAAAATAACCTCGTAGAACGTGTATATTTATGAATATGAGAATACAACACCATAAAAGTAGTGTAATTGCGAGTTTGAGAAAGCAGCTTCGTTAGAAGGGGTAAATTTTTTAATATGAGAAAACAACCCCGTAATACGAGGATATTTATCAATTGGAGAAAATAATCCCGAAGTTTTGGTATATTTGTGAGTATGAGAAAACAACTCCTTAAATGGGATAATTTTAGAATATGAGAAAATAACCCCGTAAAAGGGTTATATTTGTCGATATAAGAAAATAAACTCGTAAAACGTGTATATTTATGAATTTGAGAAAACAACCCTATAATAGTGCTAATAATTTATTAGGAAAAAACGACCCCATAAAAGTGGTATATTTATAAATATAAGAAAATAACCTCGTAAAATGTGTATATTTATTAATTTGAGAGAACAACCTCGTAAAAGTAGTATAATTGCGAGTCTGAGAAAACAGCCTCGTTAGAAGGGGTAAATTTGTGAATTGGAGAAAATAACCCCGTAAGTGGGATATATCTATAAATATTAGAAAATAACCCCGTAATACGGGGATATTTATCAATCGGAGAAAAGAACCCCGCAATTTGGTATATTTGTGAGTATGAAAAAACAACCCCTTAAATGGATTAATTTTATAATATGAGAATAATCCCGTAAAGGGTTATATTTATCCATATAGGAAAATAACCCCGTAGTACGTGTATATTTATGAATTTGAGAAAACAACCCCATAATAGTGCTAATAATTTATTATGAGAAAACGACCCCGTAAAAGTGGTATATTTATCAATATAAGAAAATAACCTCGTAAAACATGCATATATTTATGAATATAAGAGAACAACACCGTAAAAGTAATGAATTGCGAGTATGAGAAAACAACCCCTTAAATGGAGTAATTTTGGATTATGAGAAAATAACTCCATAAAAGGGTATATTTGTTGATGTAACAAAATAACCTCGTAAAACGTGTATATTTATGAATTCGAGAAAACAAACCCATAATACTGCTAATTATTTAATATGAGAAAACGACCCCATAAAAGTGGTATATTTATCAATATAAGAAAATAACCCCGTAATACGGGTATATTTATGAATCTGAGAAAATAACCCCGTAATTTTTATATATTTGTGAGTATGAGAAAACAACCCTTAAATGTGTAATTTTAGAAAATTAGAAAATAACCCGTTAAAGGAGTATTTTTGTCGATATAAGAAAATAACCTCGAGAACGTGTATATTTATGAATTTGAGAAAACAACCCCATAATAGTGCTAATACTATATTATGAGAAATTGACGCCGTAAAAGTGGTATATTTATCAATGTAAGAAATTAACCCGTAAAACTTGTATATTTATCAATCTAAGAAAAATAACCTCGTAAAGCGTGTATATTTATGAATCTGAGAAAACAAACCCGTAAAAATAGTGTAATTGAGAGTGTGAGAAAACAACCTCGTAGAAGGGTAAATCTTTTAATATGAGAAAACAACTCCGTAAGAGGGCTATATTTATACTTATTTCATAACAACCCCGTAATACGGGGATATTTATCAATCGGAGAAAATAATCCCGTAATTTAGTATATTTGTGAGTATGAAAACAACCCCTTAAATGGGTTAATTTTAGAATATAAGAAAACAACCCCGTAAAAGAGGTATATTTGTCGATATAAGAAAATAATCCCGTAAAGCGTAAATATTTATAAATTGGACAAAACAACCCCGTAATAGTGCTAATAATTTAACATGAGGAAACGTCCCCATAAAAGTGTTATATTTATCAATATAAGAAAATAACACAATAAAATGTGTGTATTTGTGAATCTGAGAAAATAACCCCATAAAAGTAGTGTAATTGCGAGTATGAGAAAACAGCCTTGTTAGAAGGTGTAAAGTTTTTAATATGAGAAAACAACCCGTAAGAGGGGTATATTAAAAATATTAGCAAACAATCCCGTAATACGGGGATATTTATCAAATGGAAAAAATAACCCCGTAATTTTAGTATATTTGTGAGTATGAGAAAACAACCCTTAAATGGGTTAATTTTATAATATAAGAAACCGTGTAAAAGGATCATATTTGTCGATAAAAGAAAATAATTCCGTAAAACTTGTGTATTTATGAATTTGAGAAAACAACCCCATAGTATTGCTAATAATTTATTATGAGAAAACGACCCCGTAACTGGTATATTTATTAATATAAGAAAATAACCTCATAAAACGTATATTTATGAATATGAGAAACAACCCCGTAAAAGTAGTGTAATTGCGAGTCTAAGAAAACAGGCTCGTTAAAAGTGGTATATTTTTTAATATGAGAAAATAACCCCGTAAGAGGGGTATATCTATAAATATTAGAAAACAACCCCGTAATACGGGGATATTTATCAATGAGAGAAAATAACTCTGTAATTTTGGTATATTTGTGAGTATGAGAAAACGATCAATTAGATGGATTAATTTTATAATATGAGAAAATAACCCCGTAAAAGGGTTATATTTTTCGATATAAGAAAATAATGCCGTAAAATATGTATATTTATGAATTTGAGAAAACCCCATAATATTGCTAATAATCTATTATGAGAGAACGACCCCATAAAAGTGGTATATTTACCAATGTAAGAGAATAACCCCGTAAAACTTGTACATTTATCAATCTAAGAAAATAACCTCGTAAAACGTGTATATTTATGAATCTGAAAAAAAACCCCATAAAAGTAGTGTAATTGCGAGTCAGAGAAAATAGCCTCATTAGAAAGGATAAATTTTTTAATATGAGAAAACAACACCGTAAAAGTACTGAATTACAAGTCTTAGAAAACAACCTCGTTAGAAGGGGTAAATTTTTTAATATGAGAAAACAACCCCGTAATACCGGGATATTTATCAATTGGAAAATAACCCCGAAATTTTGGTATATTTGTGAGTATGAGAAAACAACCCCTTAAATGGGGTAATTTTAGAATATGAGAAAATAACTCCGTAAAAGGGGTATATTTGTTAATATAAGAAAATAACCTCGTAAAACGTGTATATTTATAAAATTGAGAAAACAACCCCATAATAGTGCTAATAATTTATTATGAGAAAATGACCCTGTAAAAGTAGTATATTTATCAATGTAAGAAAATAACCTCGTAAACGAGCATATTTATGAATATGAGAAACGAACCCCGTAAAAGTAGTAATTGCAGTCCGAGAAAACAAATTTCGTTAGAAGGGAAAAATTTATTAATACAAGAAAATAACCCCGTAAGAGGGATATATCTATAAATATTAGAAAACAACCAGGTAATACTGGGATGTTAATCAATCGGAGAAAATAACCCCGTAATTTTGGTATATTTGTGAGTAAGAGAAAACGACCCCTTAAATGTATAAATTTTGTAATATGAGAAATATTCCGTAAAAGGGTTATATTTGTCGATATAAGAAAATAACCCCGTAATACGTGTATATTTATGAATTTGAGAAAACAACCCCATAATAGTGCTAATAATTTATTATGAGAAAACGACCTCGTAAAAGTGGTATATTTATCAATATAAGAAAATAACCTCGTAAAACGTGTATATTTATGAATTTGAGAAAACAACACTGTAAAAGTAGTGAATTGCGAGTCTGAGAAAACAGCCTCGTTAGAAAGGTAAATTTTTTAATATGAGAAAATAACCCCGTAAAAGTAGTGAATTGCAAGTCCTAGAAAACATCCTCGTTAGAAGGGGTAAATTTTTTAATATGAGAAAACAACCCCGTAATATGGGGATATTTATCAATTGGAGAAAACAACCCCGTAATTTTGGTATATTTATGAGTATGAGTAAACAACCCCTTAAATTAGGTAATTTAGAATATGAGAAAATAACCCGTAAAAGGGGTATATTTGTCGATATAAGAAAATAACCCCGTAAAATGTGTATATTTATGAATTTGAAAAAATAAGTCCATAATTGTGCTAATAATTTATTATGAGAATACGACCCCGTAAAAGTTGTATATTTATCAATATAAGAAAATAACCTCGAAAAACATGTATATTTATCAATATAAGAAAATAACCCCGTAAAATGTGTGTATTCATGGACTGAGAAAATAAACCCATAAAAGTAGTGTAATTGCGAATCTCAGAAAACAACATCGTAGAAGGGGTAAATCTTTTAATATAAGAAAACAATTTCGTAAAAGGTATATATTTATAAATATTAGAAAACAACTATGTAATGCAGGAATATTTATCAATAAGAGAAAATAACCCCGTAATTTTCGTATATTTGTGAGTATGAGAAAACAACCCCTTAAGTGGGTTAATTTTATAATATGAAAAAATAATCCCGTAAAGGGATATATTTGTCCACATAAGAAAATAACTCCGTAAAATGTGTATATTTATGAACCGAGAAAACAACCCCGTAAAAGGGATTTATTTATAATTATTTGAGAACAACCCCTTAATACAGGGATATTTTATCAATCGGAGAAAATAATGCCATAACATTGGTATAATTGTGAGTATGACAAAACTACCCTTAAATGGGTTAATTTTATAATGTGAGAAAATAACCCCATAAAAGGGGTATATTTGTCCATATAAGAAAATAATATCGTAAAACGTGTATATTTATGAATCTGAGAAAACAATCCCGTAATTGGGGTATATTTATAAATACTTGAGAACAACTCCATAATGCGGGGATATTTATTAATCGGAGAAAATATCCTCACAATATCGGTATATTTGTGAGTATGAGAAAACAACCCTTTAAATGGGGTAATTTTAGAATTTGAGAAAATAACCCGTAAAAGGGGTACATTTGTCGATATAAGAAAATAACCCCGTAAAATGTGTATATTCATGAATCAGAGAAAACAACCCCATAATGGTGCTAATAATTTATTATGAGAAAACTACCCCGTAAAAGTGTTATATTTATCAATATGAGAAAATAACTCCGTAAAACGTCTATATTTATGAACCTGAGAAAACAACCCCGTAAAAGTAGTGTAATTGCGAGTCTGAGAAAACAGCCTCGTTAGAAGGTGTAAATTTTTTAATATGAGAAAACAACCCCGTAAGAGGGGTATATTATAAATATTAGCAAACAACCCTGTAATACGGGGATATTTATCGATCAGAAAAAATAACCCCGTAATTTTGGTATATTTGTGAGTATGAGAAAACAACCCCTTAAATGGGGTAATTTTAGAATATGAGAAAATAAACAAGTAAAAGGGTATATTTATCGATATAAGAGAATAACTCCGTAAAACGTATATATTTATGAATATGAGAAAACAACCCCGTAAGAGTGGTATATTTATAAATATTTGAAAACAACCCCGTAATACGGGGATATTTATCAATCGGAGAAAATAACCTTGTAATATTGGTATATTTGTAAGTATGAGAAAACTACCCTATAATGGTGCTAATAATTTATTATGAGAAAATGACTCTGTAAAGTGGTATATTTATCAATATAAGAAAATAACCTCGTAAAATTTGTAGATTTATGAATCTAAGAAAACAACCTCGTAAAAGTAGTGTAATTGCGAGTTTGAGAAAATGGGCTCGTTAGAAGGGGTAAATTTTTTAATATGAGCAAACAACCCCGTAATACGGGGATAATTATCAATTGGAGTATATTTATGAGTATGAGAAAATAACCCCTTAAATGGGTTAATTTTATAATATGAAAAATACTGTAAAAGGGTTATATTTATTGATATAAGAAAATAATCCCATAAAACGTGTGTATTTATGAATTTGAAAATACAACCCCATAATAGTGCTAATAATTTAATATGAGAAAACGACCACAAGTGGTATATTTATTAATTTAAAAATAGCCCCATAAAATATATATATTTGTCAATATAAGAAAATATCTCCGTAAAACGTGTATATTTATGAATATGAGAAAACAAACCTGTAAAAGTAGTGTAATTACAAGTCTGAGAAAACAACCTCGTTAGAAGGGCTAAATTTCTAATATGAGAAAACTACGCCGTAAGAGGGTATATCTATAAATATTAAAAAATGACCCCGTAATACGAGGATGTTAATCAATTGAAGAAAATAACTCCGTAATTTTGGTATATTTATAAGTAAGAGGAAACGAACGCTTAAATGGATTAATTTTGTAATATAAAAAAATAACCCTGTAAAAGGAATATATTTGTCGATATAAGAAAATAACCCCATAAAACGTTTATATTATGAATTTGAGAAAACAACCCCATAATAGTGCTAATAATTTATTATAAGAAAACGACCCCATAAAAGTGGTATATTTAACAATATAAGAAAATAACCTCGTAAAACGTGTATATTTATGAATCTCAGAAAATAACACCGTAAAAATAGTATAATTGCGAGTCTAAGAAAACAGCCTCATTAAAAGGAGAGGGGTATATCTATAAATCGGAGAAAATAACCCCCGAATTTTAGTATATTTGTGAGTTTGAGAAAATGAACCCTTAAATGGATTAATTTTATAATATGAGAAAATAACACCGTAAAAGGAGTATATTTGTCGACATAAAAAAATAACCATGAAAAACGGGTATATTTATAAATTTGAGAAAACAACCCCATAATAGTGCTAATAATTTATTAGAATACGACCGTAAAAGTAGTATATTTATCAATATAAGAAAATAACCTCGTAAACGTGTATATTTATGAATCTGAGAAAACAACAGCGTAAAAGTAGTGTAATTGCGAGTCTGAGAAAACAGCCTCATTAGAAGGGGTAAATTTTTTAATATGAGAAAACAACCCTGTAATACGAGGATATTTATCAATGAGAGAAAATAACCTCGAAATTTTTATATATTTGTGAGTATGAGAAAACAACCCCTTAAATGGGGTAATTTTAGAATATGAGAAAATAATCCCGTAAAAGGGGTATATTTGTCGATATAAGAAAATAACCTCGTAAAACGTTTATATTTATGAATTTGAGAAAATAACCCCGTAAAAGTAGTGTAATTGCGAGTCTGAGAAAATAGCCTCGTTGGAGGGGGTAAATTTGTTAATATGAGAAAACAACCTCGTAAGAGGGGTATATCTATAAATATTAGAAAACAACCCATAATACGGAGATATTTCAATTGAAGAAAATAACCCGTAATTTTGGTATATTTGTAAGTATGAGTAAATGACCCCTTAAATGGATTAATTTTATAATATGAGAAAATAACTCCGTAAAAGGGTTATATTTGTCGATATAAGAAAATAACCCCGTAATACGTGTAAATTTATGAATTTGAGAAAACAACCCCATAATAGTGCTAATAATTTATTATGAGAAAACAACCCCGTAAAAGTGATATATTTGTCAATATAAGAAAATAACCTCGTAAAACGTGTATATTTATGAATATGAGAGAACAACACCATAAAAGTAGTGAATTGCGAGTATAAGAAAACAACCTCGTTATAAGGGGTAAATTTTTTAATATAAGAAAAAAACCCCGTAATACGGGCATATGTATCAATTGGAGAAAATAACCCCAAAATTTTGATATATTTGTGAGTATGAGAAAACAACCCCTTAAATGGGGTAATTTTAGATTATGAGAAAATAACTCATAAAAGGGGTATATTTATTGATATAACAAAATAACCTCATAAAACGTGTATATTTATGAATTCGAGAAAACAACCCTATAATACTGCTAATTATTTAATATGAGAAAATGACCCCATAAAAGTGGTATATTTATCAATATAAGATAATAACCCCGTAATACGGGTATATTTATGAATATGAGAAAATAATCCATTAAATGTGTAATTTTGGAAAATCGAAACTAACCCGTTAAAGGGGTATATTTGTCGATATAAGAATATAACCTCGAAAACGTGTATATTTATGAATTTGAGAAAACAACCCCATAATAGTGATAATAATTTATTATGAGAAAATGACGCTGTAAAAGTGGTATATTAATCAATGTAAGAAACTAACCCCGTAAAACTTGTATATTTATCAATCTAAGAAAAATAACATCGTAGAACATGTATATTTATGAATCTGAGAAAACAAACCCGTAAAAATAGTGTAATTGGGAGTGTGAGAAAACAGCCTCGTAGAATGGTAAATCTTTTAATATGAGAAAATAACTCCGTAAGAGGGGTATATTTATACTTATTTCATAACAACCCCGTAATACGGGGTGTCCGCGACCAGTGGGCCGTGGCCGACACTAGGAATGGGTAGGCTTAAGGCCACCAAACCCAGTAGTAAGCTGACACTCCCGATTTAAACAAACCTCATCTCAAATTAATATTATTAAAACCACAAATTATCTTAATAGCTACATTCTACATAAATACTTGATTACGCGGAAAAACTAGGCGAGACCGAAATTATGAAAATTTACAACTGATACATCTACTATTACTACTGCGGAGAATCTAAGATTTACCAATTTACATACCAAATCAAATACATCACCCGATGATGAAGGAGTCGGATTCTTGAATAAGAGTCGCGGGAGAACTAATAGTCACGAATCCGAAAAATATAAATGAGTAGCCGATCAGTGAGTTAAAATCAAATAATCCGGGGACTATTCCATTCTTCTCGGAAAATATAGATTATTCAAATCAAGATATCAAACCATGCACGTAAATACAAATCACATTATAATCAAATACCATAATAAATAAATAAATAAAAATATATATTTACTTTTACGAGACGAGTGGCTCAAGAGAACCCTAACCCCAAATTCTAATAGCCTTTCGGCTCTCTTAATCCAACAGTTCGGCGCCAGGAGAGCAAGCTCGTCGGGTCCTTACCTCCGACTGGTACTTGAATTCCAAATAAGCCGGAGAGCAAGCTCGATCGGGGACCTTAACTCCGACAATCAATCGAACTCGGCCCGAGAGCAATGCTCGATCGGGCAAACAAATCCATAATAACCTTATGTCCATGATCATTCTGGGGTGCGCCGGTGATGTAACCATCGAGGCGGCATGTTCTACAAGCCACATTTCCCAATTCGCAATCATCACATATAATAAATATCATTATCCGATGAACTCAACCAACACATATCGGAAATAAAGATTAAAGATTTAAGGTAAAACAACGTGCAATTTGTGAGGGAAAAATAATAACGTTTATCTTATTATAACATACTAATAATAATATTTATATTATTTCAAATATTAATAATCAAGTGAAATCATTTATTTTGCGATACTAATAATCATATTAAGCACAAATTCTAAATAGCATATTAAAATCGGACTAGCAATAGCAAAGATTAAATGACTTTAACTCACGGGGATTGGTGACCTCCCTAGCTCGCTCCGGTGCCTCGGTTGGAGCGAGCCAATGCAGAGATCATCTAATCACGGAAAATAATTTATCAAAACTGAAACAATCGATCACTAATCCTGGAATTAGACTCCTGGGGTATTGTCTAAGAATCTCGACTCGGAGAATTCTAATCGTGAACCTCCCTACAACACGAACATTACCCCGTAAAAGCGGGTCCAGGACTCACGGAAGAACACTTCAAATATCCAACAATTTAAACAACGGGGTCGGGTCCCCAAACTTCACTATTTCCGACTCCATACAAACAAAATATGACTATGGTAGGCCAATCGAGGACAAATATTTTGACTCACAAAAATCATCAAATACTCAATATAATCCAATAGACACAAATTTAAAATCAAGGATTTCTAAGATCAGCGGCGAGAGAAAATTAAGGGCGGCTCAACTCGGCTCCACTCCGTGGTCAGATCAGCGATGGACACACCATCGGACTCCTGACGTCTGATGGCGATCCCTCTTTTGATTTTTCGATCGACACCCGATCATCCGGGAGAATTTGCGGACGATCTCGACTGTCGATTTGCAAACGAAGCCCGATCGCCCGCAAACCGGTGCCATCGCGAGCTTGAGGCGGGAGAGTCGGATACATCCTCCGATCATCCATCCTCCGCCGAGACTCGCCGGAAAAACCCGCTACTGCCACCGCGGAACTCCTCCTCTAGCCACCAAAACCGACGCCGGCCGGCCAAAGGAAGCTCTCAGGGGCCGATCGCCACCGGATCGTAGGAAGGCCCTGGAAATGGTAAGACATTTCTGGCCGCTGCCACACGCCGCCAGATTCAGCCCGCGGCTCCTTCCGCGCCAACACCAGCCCTCGGCTCGGTCAGTCCACCAGGACGCCCGACGACTCTCTCTCTCCTCCCTTTCTTCTTCTTCCTTCTTTCTTTTCTCTCTCCCCGATTTCCATTCCTTTCAATATCGATATTTGACCCCTGAACTTTTCTTTATTACAATTTGGTCCCTCAACTTCTTTAATTACTTACAATTTCATCCATCAAAATTCCAATTTAACCCCCAAACTTTCCTTTAGCCTTTCAATTAAGCCCTTAACTATTTAATTTGGGCCAAAACCGAATTATTGAAAATATACAATTACAAAAATACCCCTGACCGACATATTTATTTACGAAAATACCAAACTCACAAATTTCCATTAAACCCTCACAAAAATAAAATTATACTTTTAATCCTTATTCCAAAATAATCCTCCAATTAAATCCTATACACAATTAAATTAAATAATCAATTTCCAACTCAAAATTTAATACTACTAATCAATTATAATACCAATTTTCCCAAAATTCTTTTATAAAAACATCCTTTATAATTTCTTCCAAAAATTCTCAATATATAATTTTACTTATATAAATATGCATTTGGGAAAAATTTTGAATAACCAAAATATAATCATTTCTCAAATAATTTACTTGAATAATTTCTTAAAATTTCAAACTAATTGGGTATAGAAAATAACTCATTTATTTATCTAACATGAACATTCAAAATTTGTATTTAAATCATTCCAATTAAACCGAATAAAAATAAAGCTAAAATTAACTTAAATAAAAACTCATTATTAAATATATAAAAATTCCGGGTGTTACACGGGGATATTTATCAATCAAAGAAAATTACCCCATAATTTTGGTATATTTGTGAGTATGAGAAAACAACCCCTTAAATGGGTTAATTTTAGAATATGAGAAAACAACCCCGTAATAGTGCTAAAGATTTAATATGAGGAAGCAGCCCCATAAAAGTGTTATATTTATCAATATAAGAAAGTAACACAGTAAAACGTGTGTATTTGTGAATCTGAGAAAATAACCCCATAAAAGTAGTGTAATTGCGAGTCTGAGAAAACAGCCTCGTTAGAAGGTATAAAGTTTTTAATATGAGAAAACAACCCGTGAGAGGGGTATTTTAAAAATATTAGCAAACAACCCCGTAATACTGAGCTATTTATCAAACGGAAAAAATAATCCCGTAATTTTAGTATATTTGTGAGTATGAGAAAACAACCCCTTAAATGGGTTAATTTTATAATATGAGAAACCATGTAAAAGGACTATTTATGAATTTGAGAAAACAACCCCATAATAGTGTTAATAATTTATTATGAGAAAAAGACCCCGTACAAGTGGTATATTTATTAATGTAAGAAAATATCTCCGTAAAACGTGTATATTTAGGAATCTCAGTAGTGTAATTACGAGTTTGAGAAAACAGCCTCGTAGAAGGGGTAAATATTTTAATATGAGAAAACAACTCCGTAAGAGAGGTATATTTATAAATATTTGAAAACAACCAAAGTAACAGGGGATAATCGGAGAAAATAATGCATAATATTGGTTATATTGGTGGTATGAGAAAACAATCCCTTAAATGGGTAATTTTAGAATATGAGAAAATAACCCCGTAAAAGGGGTATATATATTGATATATGAAAATAATCCTGCAAAACGTGCATATTTATGGTTGAAAACTACCCAATAACCTCGTAAAATGTATATATTTATGAATATAAGAAAATAAACCCGTAAAAAGAATGTAATTGCGAGTTTGAGAAAACAGCCTCGTAGAACGGGTAAATATTTTAATATGATAAAACAACTTCAAAAGAGGAGTATATTTATAAAAGTGTGAAAACAACCCTGTAATACAGAGATATTTATCAATCAGAGAAAATAACCCCGTAATATTGATATATTGTGAGTATGAGAAAACAACCCCGTAAAAGGTGTATATTTGCCAATATAAGAAAATAATTCCATAAAATGTGTATATTTATAAATTTGATCAAACAACCCCATAATAGTGCTATAATTTAATATGAGAAAACAACCCGTAAAAGTGTTATATTTATCAATATAAGTAATTGAATATTTATATGAGAAAATGTAATTGCAAAGAAAACGGTTTAAATTTTTTAATATGAGAAAACAACCCCGTAAGAGGGGTATATTGTAATTATTAGCAAACAACCCCATAATACGAGGATATTTATCGATCGGAGATAATAACCCCGAAATTTTAGTATATTTGTGAGTATGAGAAAACAACCCCTTAAATTGGGTAATTTTAGAATATGAGAAAATGACCCAGTAAAAGGGTTCATTTATCAATATAAGAAAATAACTCCGTAAAACGTGTATATTTATGAATCTAAAAAATAACCCCGTAAGAGTGGTATATTTATAAATATTTAAAAACAACCCCGTAATACGTGATATTTATGATTCGGAGAAAATAACTTTTTAATATACGTATATTTGTAAGTATGACAAAACAACCCCTTAAATGGCATAATGTTTGAATATGAGAAAATAACCCGTAAAAGAGGTATATTTGTCGTTATAAGAAAATAACCCCGAAAACATGTATATTTATGAATTTGACAAAACAACCCCATAATAGTGCTAATAATTTAACATGAGAAAACGACCCCATAAAAGTGATATATTTATCAACGTATGAAAATAACCTCGTAAAACATGTATATATATAAGAAAATAACCCCGTAAAACGTGTGTATTTATGGACTGAGAGAATAAACCCGTAAAAGTAGTATAATTGCGAGTATGAGAAAACAACATCGTAGAAGGGGTAAATCTTTTAATATAAGAAAACAACTTCGTAAAGGGTATATATTTATAAATATTAGAAAACAACTATGTAATGCAGGAATGTTTATCTACCGGAGAAAATAACCCCGTAATCTTCGTATATTTGTGAGTATGAGAAAACAACCTCTTAAATGGGTTAATTTTATAATATGAGAAAATAATCCCGTAAAAGGGGTATATTTGTCCACATAAGAAAATAACCCCGTAAAATGTGTATATTTATGAATCTGAGAAAACAACCCCGTAAAAGGGGTTTATTTATAAATATTTGAAAACAACCCCTTAATACATGGATATTTTATCAATCGGAGAAAATAACACCGTAATATTGGTATATCTGTGAGTATGAGAAAACAACCCCTTAAATGGGTTAATTTTATAATATGAGAAAATAACACCATAAAAGGGGTATATTTGTCCATATAAGAAAACCATCCCGTAAGAGGGGTATATTTATAAATACTTGAAAACAACCCCGTAATACGGGGATATTTATCTATCGGAGAAAATAACCCCGTAATATTGGTATATTTCTCAGTATGAGAAAACAACCCCTTAAATGGAGTAATTTTAGAATATGAGAAAATAACCCCGTAAAAGGGGTATATTTGTCGATATAAGAAAATAACCCCATAAAACGTGTATATTTATGAATCAGAGAAAATAATTCCATAATGGTGCTAATAATTTATTATGAGAAAACTACCCCGTAAAAGTGTTATATTTATCAATATGAGAAAATAACCTCGTAAAACGTATATATTTATGAACCTAAGAAAATAACCCCGTAAAAGTAGTGTAATTGCAAGTCTGAGAAAACAGTCTCGTTAGAAGGTGTAAATTTTTTAATATGAGAAAACAACCCATAAGAGGGTATATTATAAATATTAGCAAACAACCCCGTAATACGGGGATATTTATCGATCAGAGAAAATAACCCCGTAATTTTGGTATATTTGTGAGTATGAGAAAACAACCCCTTAAATGGGATAATTTTTAGAATATGAGAAAATAAACAACTAAAAGGGTACATTTATCAATATAAGAAAATAACCCCGTAAAACGTGTATATTTATGAATATGAGAAAACAATCTCGTAAGAATGGTATATTTATAAATATTTGAAAACAACCCCGTAATACGGGGATATTTATCAATCGGAGAAAATAACCTTATAATATTTGTATATTTGTAAGTATGAAAATAACCCTATAATGGTGCTAATAATTTATTATGAGAAAACGACCCCGTAAAAGTGGTGTATTTATCAATATAAGAAAATAACCTCGTTAAATGTATATATTTATGAATCTAAGAAAACAACCTCGTAAAAGTAGTATAATTGCGAGTCTGAGAAAATAGGCTCGTTAGAAGGGGTAAATTTTTTAATATGAGCAAACAACCCCGTAATACGGGGATAATTATCAATCGGAGTATATTTATGAGTATGAGAAAACAACCCCTTAAATGGGTTAATTTTATAATATGAGAAATACTATAAAAGGGTTATATTTATCGATATAAGAAAATAATCCCATAAAACGTGTGTATTTATGAATTTGAGAATACAACCCATAATAGTGCTAATAAGTTATTATGAGATAATGGCCCCGTACATATGTGGTATATTTATCAATGTAAGAAAATAGCCCCGTAAATTATGTATATTTATCTATATAAGAAAATATCTCCGTAAAACATGTATATTTATGAATTTGTGAAAACAAACCCTTAAAAGAGGTGTAATTACGCGTATGAGAAAACATCGTTGTTAGAAGGGGTAAATTTATAATATGAGAAAACTACGCCGTAAGAGGGGTATATCTATAAATATTAAAAAGTAACCCCGTAATACGAGGATATTTATCAATGGAAGAAAAGAACTCCATAATTTTGGTATATTTGTAAGTAAGAGAAAACGATCCCTTAAATGGATTAATTTTAAATATGAAAAAATAACCTTGTAAAAGAAGTATATTTGTCGATATAAGAAAATAACCCCGTAAAACGTTTATTTTTATGAATTTGAGAAAACAACTCCATAATAGTGCTAATAATTCATTATGAGAAAACGACCCCGTAAAAGTGGTATATTTATCAAATATGAAAAAATAACCTCGTAAAATGTATATTGATTAATCTCAGAAAACAACACCGTGAAAGTAGTGTAATTACAGCTTGAGAAGATTTTAATATGAGAAAACAACAACGTAAGAGGGGTATTATCTATAAACGAGAAACTAACCCCTAATTTTGTATATTTGAGTATGAGAACGACCCTTAAATGGATTAATTTTATAATATGAGAAAATAACACCGTAAAAGGAGTATATTTGTCGATATAAGAAAATAACCACAAAAAACATGTATATTTATGAATTTGAGAAAACAACCCCATAATAGTGCTAATAATTTATTATTAGAAAAAGACCTAGTAAAAGTAGTATATTTATCAATATAAGAAAATAACCTCATAAAACGTGTATATTTATGAATCTAAGAAAACAACAGCGTAAAAGTAGTGTAATTGCGAGGTTGAGAAAACAGCCTCGTTAGAAGGGGTAAATTTTTTAATATGAGAAAACAACCCAGTAATACGGGGATATCAATGAGAGAAATAACCTCGAAATTTTGGTATATTTGTTATTATGAGAAACAACCCCTTAAACGGGGTAATTTTAGAATATTCTCATAACTCCGTAAAAGGGGTATATTTGTCGATATAAGAAAACACCCTCGTAAAACATGTATATTTATGAATTTGAGAAAACAACCCCGTAAAAGTAGTGTAATCAGTGAACGAGAAAATAAATTGCTAGAGGAGGTAAATTTGTTAATGTGAGAAATCAACCCCGTAAGAGGGGTATATCTATAAATATTAGAAAACATCCCCGTAATAAGGGGATATTTCAATCGGAGAAAATAACCCCGTAATTTTGGTATATTTGTCAGTATGAGAAAACAACCCCTTAAATGGATTAATTTTATAATATGAGAAAATAATCCCGTAAAAAGGGTATATTTGTCGATATAAGAAAATAACCACGTAAATCGTGTATATTTATGAATTTGAGAAAACAACCCCATAATAGTTCTAATAATTTATTATTAGAAAATGACCCAGTAAAAGTAGTATATTTATCAATATAAGAAAATAACCTCATAAAACGTGTATATTTATGAATCTCGAAACAACAAAATAAGTAAAAGTAGGTAATTACGACCGAGAAACAAAGAAGGGGTAAATTTTTTAATATAAGAAAACAACCCTGTAATACAGGGATATTTATCAATGAGAGAAAATAACCTCAAAATTTTGGTATATTTGTGAGTATGAGAAAATAACCCCTTAAATGGGGTAATTTTAGAATATGAGAAAATAACCCCGTAAAAGGGGTATATTTGTCGATATAAGAAAATAACCTCGTAAAATGTGTATATTTATGAATTTGAGAAAACAACCGCGTAAAAGTAGTGTAATTGCGATTATGAGAAAATAGCCTCGTTAGAGGAGGTAAATTTGTTAATATGAGAAAACAACCTCGTAAGAGGGGTCTATCTATAAATATTAGAAAACAACCCCGTAATACGGGGATATTTCAATCGGAGAAAATAACCCCTTAATTTTGGTATATTTGTTAGTATGAGAAAACGACCCCTTAACTGGATTAATTTTATAATATGAGAAAATAATCCCGTAAAAAGGATATATTTGTCGATATAAGAAAATAACCTAGTATAACATGTATATTTATGAATTTGAGAAAACAACCCTATAATAGTGCTAATAATTTATTATGAGAAAACGGCCCATTAAAAGTGGTATATTTATCAATATAAGAAAATAACCTCGTAAAATGTGTATATTTATTAATATGAGAAAACAACACTGTCAAAGTAGTGAATTGCGAGTCTGAGAAAACAACCTCGTTAGAAGGGGTAGATTTTTTAATATGAGAAAACAACTCTGTAATACGTGGATATTTATCAATGGGAGAAAAGACCTCAAAATTTTGGTATATTTGTGAGTATAAGAAAACAACCCCTTAAATGGGGTAATTTTAGAATATGAGAATATAACCCCGTAAAATGGGTGTATTTGTCGATATAAGAAAATAATCTCATGAAACGTGTATTTATGAATTTGAGAAAACAACCCCATAATAGTGTTAATGATTTATTATGAGAAAATGACCCCGTAAAAGTGGTATATTTATAAATATAAGAAAATAACCTTGTAAAACGTGTATTAATTTGAGAGAACAACCGGTAAAAGTAGTATAACTGCGAGTTTGAAAAAACAGCCCGTTAGAAGGGGTAAATTTATTAATTTGACAAAACAACCCCGTAAGAGGGGTATATTTATAAATATTAGAAAACAACCCCATAATACGGAGATATCTCAATTAGAGAAAATAATCCCGTAATTTTGGTATATTTGTGAGTATGAGAAAACGACTCCTTAAATAGATTAATTTTATAATATCATAAAATAACTCTGAAAAAGTGGTATATTTCTCGATACAAGAGAAGAACCTCGTAAAATGTGTATATTTATGAATTTAAGAAAAGAAACCCATAATAGTGCTAATAATTTATTATGAGAAAATGACCCTGTAAAAGTGGTATATTTCTCAATATAAGGAAATAATCTCGTAAAATGTGTATATTTATGAATTTGAGAAAACAACCCTAAAAAAGTACTGTAATTGCGAGTCTGTGAAAACAACCTCGTTAGAAAGGGTAAATTTTTTAAAAAACACCGTAAGAGGTGTATATCAGTGTATGGTTAAATGCGTATTGTATGACCGAAGTAATTTTGGTATAATTGTGGTGTGAAAACAACCTCTTAAATGGGTTAATTTTGGAAATTTGAAAACAACCCTATAAGAGGGGTATATCTATAAATATTAGAAAACAACCCTATAATATCGGGATTATTTTATCAACAGGTGAAAATAACCCCGTAATTTTTAGTATATTTGTGAGTATGCAAAATGACCCCTTAAATGAATTAAATCATAATTTGAAAAAATAACTAAAGGGTATGTCGATATGAAAAATAACCTAAGTAAAACATGTATATTTATGAACTTGAGAAAACAACCCCATAATAGTGCTAATAATTTTATTATAGAAAACAACCTTAGTAAAAGTAGTATATTTATCAATACAAGAAAATAATGTCATATTGCGTAGATGTATAAACAACATTGAGGAAAAGTAGTGTAATTGCGATCTGATAACCTCGTTAAAGGGATAAATTTTTAATATGAGAAAACAACACCGTAAGAGGATATGTCATAAATATTAGAAAATAACCGTGTCGTTGATGTTTATTAATCGTGAAAAATAATATAATGTTTTGGTATATTTATAGATACGAGAAATGACTCTTAAATGGATTAATTTTATAATATAAGAAAATAACCCGTAAAATCGTATATGTTTTATAGTTTGAAACAACCCGTAATAGTGCTAATAATTTATTGTGAGAGAAAACGACCGTAAAAGTGGTATATTTATCAATATAAGAAAATAACCTCGTAAAATATATATATTTATAGAGAAACAACTTCAAAAGTAATGAATTGCGAATGCGAATATACCTCGTTAGAAGGGTGAAATTTTTAAGATGAGAAAACAACCCCCAAGAAATTAGTGATATTCTGAGAGTCTTAGAAAACAAGCTGGGTTAGAAGGAGGGTAGAGATTTTTAATGTAGAGGCGACCCAACCAATATTAAGGATGTTATCATTTTGGAGAAAATAACCCCGTAATTTTGGGTATATGTTATAGTATGAGAAACAACCCTTAAATAGAATTAATTTATTATATGAAAATACCCAGTAAAGTGGATGTTGTATGATTATAAGAAAATATCCTAAATAAAATGTGTATATTTATAAATTTGAAAGGCAACCCCATAATAAGTGCTAATAATTTATTGTAGAATAGGGGTAAAAACAATTGTAAATTTGAAAACAACCCGTAGAGGGGTATATCTATAAATATTAGAAAACAACCCCGTATCGGGATATTTATCCAGTAGAGGAGAAAATAACTCCGTAATTTTGGTATATTTATGAGTGTGAAAACGACCCTTAAATGGATTAATTTTATGAAAGCATGAGAAGAAAATAACCCCATAAAAGGTTATATTTACATCGTTAAAGAAAACAAAATCGTAAAATGTATATTTATGATTTGAAAACAACCCCACATAATAAGTTGTAATAATCTATTATGAGAGAATGACCTTGTAAAAGTGGTATATTTATCAATTTAAGAAAATAACCAAGTAAAAACTTGTATATTTATCGATATAAAAGAAAATAACCTAAAGTAAAATGTGTATTTATAAATCTAAAAATAACCCGTAAAAATGAGTATAATTAAAGATCTAGAAAACTGTATATTAAGAAGGTAAATTTTTTTAATATCGGAAAATAACCCGTAAGAGTGGTATATCACAAATATTATAAAACAACCCCTTATCAGGGATATTTATCAATCGGAGAAAATAACTCCGTAATTTTGGTATATTTGTGAATATGATAAACGACCCATTAAGTGGATTAATTTTATAATATGAGAAAATAACCCCATAAAAGGGTTATATTTATCGATATAAGAAAACATGTATATTTATGAATTTGAGAAAACAACCCCATAATAGTGCTAATAATATATTGTGATTTTAGTAAAAGTGGTATATTTATCAATATAAGAAAATAACCTCGTAAAGCGTGTATATTATGTCTTATGAAAATGAAAATTTGTAAATAGTAGTGAATTGCGAGTCGAGAGAAAGCAGCCCTGGTTAGAAGTGACAAATATTTTAATACCTTAGAAAACAACCAGTAAAAGTAGCGAATTGCAAGTCTTGGCTTATTTGTGCAGATTAGAAATTGATTTTTGTAGGAAAACAACTAAAACGGAATATTTATCAATTGGAAAAAATAACTCAAATTTTAGTATATTGGTGAGTGTAGAAATATTCCTTGTAATGTTGTTTGAATACTTGACCAACTTATGTAAAAGGGGGTATATTAATTGATGCAAAGAAAATAACCGTAAAAGCGTGTGTATTTTGTGAATTTGAAAACAACTCCATAATAGTGCTAATAATTTATTATGAGAAAGCGACATAGTAAAAGTGGTATATTTATTAATATAATAAAATAACCTCGTAAAGCGTGTATACTTATGAATTCAAGAGACTCGAAAGTAAAAGTAGTGTAATTCGAGTATAAAGAGAAAGCGACCTCGTTAGAAGGGGTGAAATCTGTTAATGAGAAAATATCCGTAAGAGGATATATATCATAAATATTAGAAAACAATCCCGTAATACGGGATATTTATCAATCGAACATTTGGTTTGTTTATGAGTATGAGTTAACAACTCCTTAAATGAGGTAATTTAGAATATGAGAAAATAACCTCGTCAAAGGGGTATATTTGTGTAATTGCGAGTCTGAGAAAGCAGCCTCGTTAGAGGTGTAAATTTTTTAATATGTGAAAATAACCCCGTAAGAGGGGTATATTTATAAATATTAGAAACCAACTCCGTAATACGGGGATATTTATCAATCGGAGAAAATAACCCCGTAATTTTGGTAAATTTGTGAGTATGAGAGAACGACCCCTTAAATGGATTAATTTTATAAAATGAGAAAATAACCCTGTAAAAGGGTTATATTTGTCGATATAAGAAATTAACCCTGTAATACGTGTATATTTATGAATTGAGAAAGCAACCCCATAATAGTGCTAATAATTTATTATGAGACAATGACCCCGTAAAAGAGGTATATTTATCAATATAACAAAATAACCTCGTAGAACGTGTATATTTATGAATATGAGAAAACCACACCATAAAAGTAGTGTAATTAGGAGTCTGAGAAAACAGCCTCATTAGAAGGGGTAAGTTTTTTAATATGAGAAAACAACCCCGTAATACGGGGATATTTATCAATTGAAGAAAATAATCCCGAAATTTTGGTATATTTGTGAGTATGAGAAAACAACCCCTTAAACGGGGTAATTTTAGAATATGAGATAATAACCCCGTAAAAGGGGTATATTTGTCGATATAAGAAAATAACCTCGTAAAACGTGTATATTTATGAATTTGGGAAAAAAATCCCATAATAGTGCAAATAATTTATTATGAAAAAACGACCCCGTAAAAATGGTATATTTATAAATATTAGAAAATAACCTCATAAAATGTGTATATTTATTAATTTGATAGAACAACCTCGTAAAACTAGTATAATTGCGAGTCTGAGAAAACAGCCTCGTTAGAAGGGGTAAATTTGTTAATTTGAGAAAATAACCCCGTAAGAGGGATATATCTATAAATTTTAGAAAACAACCCCGTAATACGGGGATATTTATCAATCGTAGAAAATAACCCCGTAATTTGGTATATTTGTGAGTATGAAAAAATGATCCCTTAAATGGATTAATTTTATAATATGAGAAAATAACCCCGTAAAAGGGTTATATTTGTTGATATGAGAAAATAACCCCGTAATATGTGTATATTTATGAATTTGAGAAAACAACCCCATAATAGTGCTAATATTTTATTATGAGAAAACGACCTCGTAAAAGTGGTATATTTATCAAAATAAAAAATAACCTCGTAAAACGTGTATATTTATGAATATGAGAGAACAACATCGTAAAAGTAGTGATTTGCGAGTATAAGAAAACAACCTTGTTAGGAGGGGTAAATTTTTTAATTTGAGAAAACAACCCCGAAATACGGGGATATTTATCAATTGGAGAAAATAACCCCGAAATTTTGATATATTTGTGAGTATGAGAAAACAACCCCTTAAATGGGGTAATTTTAGATTATGAGAAAATAACTCCGTAAAAGGGGTATATTTGTTGATGTAACAAAATAACCTCGTAAAACGTGTATATTTATGAATTCGAGAAAACAACCCCATAATACTGCTAATTATTTAATATGAGAAAACGACCCCAAAAAAGTGGTATAGTTATCAATGTAAGAAAATAACCCCGTAATTCGGGTATATTTATGAATCTGAGAAAATAACCCTGTAATTTTTGTATATTTGTGAGTATGAGAAAACAACCCCTTAAATGGGTTAATTTTAGAATTTGAGAAAGCAACCCTTTAAGAGGGGTATATCTATAAATATTAGAAAATAACACCGTAATACGCTGATATTTATCAATCAGTGAATATAACCCCATAATTTTGCTATATTTGTGAATAAGCAAAAATGACCACTTAAATGAATTAATTCTATACTATGAAAAAATAACCCGTAAAAAGGTTATATTTGTCGATATAAGAAAATAACCCCATAAAATGTGTATATTTATGAATTTGAGAAAACAACCCCATAATAGTGCTAATAATTTATTGTGAGAAAACGACCCCGTAAAAGTAATATATTTATCAATAAAAGAAAATAACCTCGTCAAACGTGTATATTTATGAATCTGAGAAAATAATATCGTAAAAGTAATGAATTACGAGTCTGAGAAAACAGCCTCATTAGAAGGGGTAAATTTTTTAATATGAGAAAATAACCCTGTAAAAGTAGTGAATTGCAAGTCTTAGAAAACAGCCTCGTTAGAAGGGGTAAATTTTTAATTTTAGAAAACAAACCCGTAATACGGGGATATTTATCAATTGGAGAAAATAACTCCGTAATATTGGTATATTTATGAGTATGAGAAAATAACCCCTTAAATAGGGTAATTTTAGAATATGAGAAAATAACTCCGTAAAAAGGGTATATTTATCAATATAAGAAAATAACCTCGCAAAACGTGTATATTTATGAATTTGAGAAAACAACCCCATAATAGTACTAATAATTTATTATGAGAAAATGACCCCGTAAAAGTTTTATATTTATCAATATAAGAAAATAACCTCGTAAATGAGTATATTTCTGAATATGAGAAATCAACCCCGTAAAAGTAGTGTAATTGCGAGTATGAGAAAACAGTATCGTTAGAAGGCGAAAATTTATTAATACGAGAAATAACCCCATAAGAGGGATATATCTATAAATATTAGAAAACGACCCCGTAATACGGGGATATTTATCAATCGGAGAAAATAACCCCATAATTTTGTTATATTTGTGAGTAAGAGAAAACGACCCCTTAAATGGATTAATTTTATAATATGAGAAATAACCCCGTAAAAGGGTTATATTTATCGATATAAGAAAATAACCCTGTAATACGTGTATATTTATGAATTTGAGATAACAACCCCATAATATTGCTAATAATTTATTATGAGAAAACGACCCTGTAAAAGTGGTATATTTATCAATATAAGAAAATAACCTCGTAAAACATGTATATTTATGAATTTGAGAAAACAACACCGTAAAAGTATTGAATTGGGAGTCTGAGAAAATAGCCTCGTTAGATGGGGTAACTTTTTAATATGAGAAAATAACCCCGTAAAAGTAGTGAATTGCAATTCTTAGAAAACAACCTCGTTAGAAGGGGTAAATTTTTTAATATGAGAAAACAACCCCGTAATATGGGGATATTTATCAATTGGAGAAAATAAGACCGTAATTTTGGTATATTTATGAGTATGAGTAAACAACCCCTTAAATGAGGTAGTTTAGAATATAAGAAAATAACCCTGTAAAAGGGGTATATTTGTCTATACAATAAAATAACCCCGTAAAATGTGAATATTTATGAATTTGAGAAAACAACCCATAATAGTACTAATAATTTATTATGAGAAAACGACCTCGTAAAAGTGGTATATTTATCAATATAAGAAAATAACCTCGTAAAACGTGTATATTTATGAATCTGAGAAAACAACCCCGTAAAAGTAGTATAATTGCGAGTCTGAGAAAACAGCCTCGTTAGAAGTGGTAAATTTTTTAATATGAGAAAACAACCCCGTAAGAGGGGTATATCTATAAATATTAGAAAACAACCCCGTAATACGGGGATATTTATCAATCAGTGAAAATAACTCCGTAATTTTAGTTTATTTGTGAGTATGAGAAAACGACCCCTTAAATGAATTAATTTTATAATATGAGAAAATAACCCCGTAAAAGGGTTATATTTGTCGATATAAGAAAATAAAGCCGTAAAACGTGTATATTTATGAATTTGAGAAGACAACCCCATAATAGTGCTAATAATCTATTATGAGAGAATGACCACGTAAAAGTGATAAATTTATCAATGTAAGAAAATAACTCCGTAAAACTTATATTTTTATCAATCTAAGAAAATAACCTCGTAAAATGTGTATATTTATGAATCTGAAATACAACCCTGTAAAAGTAGTGTAATTGCGAGAAAACATCCTCGTTAGAAGGTGTAAAATTTTAATATGAGAAAATAACCCCGTAAGAGGGGTATATCTATAAATATTACAAAACAACCCCGTGATACGGGGATATTTACCAATATACAAAAATAACCTCGTAATTTTGGTATATTTGTGAGTATGATAAAACGACCCCATAAGTGGATCAATTTTATAATATGAGAAAATAACCCCCTAAAAGGATTATATTTGTCGATATAAGAATATAACCACGTAATACGTGTATATTTATGAATTTGAGAAAACAGCCCCATAATATTGTTAATAATATATTGTCACGACCCACTTTGGGGGCCCGTGACCGGCACTAGGAAATGGGTAGGCTTAAGGCCACCGAAACCCGTAGTAAGCCTTACCAACCCGCAAATCCATATATACAATTAACCAAATATAAAGTAGTCATAATTGTCTTGCATAATAAATCATCATACTACCAACAGGAGTCAGAATAGTTATATAAATTTTAAAATTTCCTACTGCGGATACTCTAGAGTAAAAATGACAAGTATAGAAGTACAAGATAATTACAAAAGTCTGAAGAAGAAGAAGTCGGATTGTCGAATGTGCGATGGCGAAGGTCTTTAACTATCACCTGAAAAAATTACAAGCGGGCCGGGTCTAGAGTGAGTCAAAATCAAATAATCTAAGGACTATTGCAACCTTCACATGATATATTAATTATTCAGAACAATATACCAATTTCTGAATATAATTGCAATCATAATATATAATCATACACCATAATAATAAAATGATAAAAGAAGAGAGTGTAAATAAATAAAGACATTTTTACTTTCACGGGACGTGTGGCTAAGTAGAACCCTAACCCCAAATTCTAATGTGACCATTTTGGCTCTCTTAATCCAAATAAGGCCCGGAGCAATGCTCACCGGGGACCTTACCTCGGTCAGTCACTTAAGTAATCTGAACTCGGGCGGATACGTTCAAACACCAAGATAAGTAATGGTGAGAAAATCAAACTGATAAACGCTCTCCCTATTTAAGAGGGAAGCACCCTTACCAATAAGTTCGAATTTGTCGCCCCAAGATCTAACTTGAAAGTTTGCAATTGATTATGGAACTAACAAACTTAGCAATAGAACTACTAAGCCCTTTAGTTATAAATATATGAAGAATGTTCAAACAACTCAAGAAACTAATAAAAGTTAATTGATTGATCAAACATGTAGATGTGAAACTAAATCAAACAAGTTAATTTAATCTCAAGAAATTCAATAAGGAACACCTTAAGGAATAAGAGTTAACAACTCAAATTAAACTTCATTCGGGAAATGTATATTGATCTTATGTCCTTTAGAAATACATAGCTCTATTTATAGAGTTTTGAAATGATTCTAACCCTAAAAGGACTAAGAGATAAGCAATAAAGAATCAAACCCTAAAAGACTTCTAATGTAAGTACGCGCCTCCTTCTCTAAGCATAAGTGGTGGCTGCCCTAGGGTTAGGTGAGACCTCCAATGCTTCTAGAAACCCTAATGTGTGGCCCAATGCTTCTAGAAACCCTAATGTGCGGCCCAATGCTTCTAGAAACCCTAGGAAAGCCTGTTGACTTTGATCCCTGATCTTTGACCTTGACCTTGTTCCATGACCAGAAGTTTAAGCTTCATTAATAGCAATTAATGTCACTATCTTCAAGGCGTTGTTATCTTCATTAAAAGCACCATCATTAGCCATCTTCAAAACATGCTCCAAGTAAGAATTTAAGGCTTGCTTGAACCTCTTACTCCTTGCTCGTGTCATCAGTCCTCCATAGGCTAGTGGATCCATGCTAGTTGACTTAGATGCATCTTTGGTTGCATCATTAAGTATCCAAATAAGAAATCTAGTAGCCATTCGGCTCTCTTAATCCAATAAGACTGGCGCCCCGAGAGCAATGCTCGACCAGGGACCTTACCTCCAGTCTGGTCACTTAAGTATCCAAATAAGCCGAGAGCAATGCTCGACCAGGGACCTTACCTCCGACGAATTTACACAAATCAGCCCGAGAGCAATGCTCGACCAGGGCAAACCCATAAATATCTTATTACATGTCCATGATCATTACCGTGCATACGCTGATCACGATGTAACCCATCGAGCGGCATGTTCTACAAGCCACATTTCCCAATTCGCAATCATCACATATAATAAATATCATTATCCCGATGAACTCATCCAACACATATCGGAAATAAAGATTAAAGATTTAAGATAAAACAATGTGCAATTTGTGAGGGAAAAATAATAACGTTTGTCTTATTATAACATACTAATAATAATATTTATATTATTTCAAATATTAATAATCAAGTGAAATCATTTATTTTGCGATACTAATAATCATATTAAGCACAAATTCTAGATAGCATATTAAAATCAAACTAGCAATAGCGCAAAGATTAAATGACTTTAACTCATGATTTGATGCGTTCCGATCCGCTCCTCGCCTCGGGTGGAGCTGGCGGAAAGGCTGAATTATCTAATAACAAAAGACATACAATTAATAGACATTCGAAAATTCTTCCTAAACTTAGACCCTAAGGTCATTTGCTAGAAGTTAATTGGACTCGAGGAATCACGAAAGTTTGTGAACCTCCCTAAATTTCGGATATTTACCCCCCGTAAAAGCGGGTCCAGGACCTGCCAAAATATATCAAACATGCTTTGGAATTTAATAACAGGGACGGGGCCACAAGAATCGCATTAATATTTTCCGACTCCAAAACACCACGATCCAAACAATTTAATTTGATTTATTTTTAAACTACCCAACACAAGCAATTAATAGCCACAATAACTTTCTAATATTATAACAAAATTTTCAGAGTCTAAAATAAAATTATACTGAGTTAAAAATTAAAATATTTCACGCGTCCAGGAAAACAGGGGTGCAGGCGGGTCACCTAAATTCGAATCCGGGCGCTACATGACTCAAGTTCGAGGAGTCCAGTACAGAGTTTTGGCCGGAAAGTGGCCTAAGGCGGCGGATCGGGCCGGAAAGTCGCTGCTCACGCGACACTTCCCATGGCTGCCGGCAAGGATTTTCCCGGCGAAGGAGGGTGGCTTCCGGGGTTTTCGGGGTGGGAGTCCGATCCCGTCGATCACCAAAACAAGCCGGCAAGAGGCCGAGCGAACAACTCCACCCCAGCCGGTGGCGTAGAGGAAGGCCGGCGATAGCGGTGGCGACTTAGCTCATGACGGCGGAAACGTGAGGCAACGGTGGCTGCCGGAGGGAGAAGGAAAAAGAGGAGAAGGAGAGGGGAAGGGGAGGGAAAAGAGAGAGAGGGAGGAGAAAAACGATTTTTGTATATATAAATATTTAGTAAGGGTGTTACATTCTACCCCCCTTAGAAAAAAAATTCGACCTCGAATTTTAAACCATGGCCCACTTAGGATTGAAATAAATGAGGGTAGAGACTTCTCATTTCCTGCTCAGTTTCCCAGGTACACTCTTCAGACAAATGATTCCGCCACAAAACTTTGACCATCGGAATAATTTTAGGCCTTGGTGGCGAACTTGAGTATCCACGATCCTGACTGGCTGCTCCTCGTAAGTCAAATCTTCACCAACTTCCACATTTTATGGTTGTAACACATGCGAAGGGTCTGAAATATACTTTCTTAACATTGATATGTGGAATACCGGATGCACATGCGAGAAGTTCGCCGGCAAGTCCAGCTTGTATGCCACATCTTCAATTCTGTCAATAACCTCAAAGGGTCCCACATAACGAGGTGCCAATTTGCCCTTCTTGCCGAACCGCAACACACCACGCATAGGAGACACCTTCAAGAATACATATTCCCCAACACTGAATTCCACGTGCTTCTGCTTTGGATCCGCATAACTTTTCTGCCTACTAAAAGCTGTCTTCAGTCACTCGCGCATAACCAGAATCTTTTCTGAAGTGATCTGAACCAATTCTGATCCTGCTAACTTCCATTCACTAACTTCTTCCCAACATACGGGGGATCTACATTTCCAACCATACAAGGCCTCGAAAGGTGCCATTTTGATACTTGCATGATAGCTGTTATTATACGCGAATTCGACCAACAGTAGATACCAATCCCATTGACCACCAAAGTCTATCACGCACATTCGAAGCATATCCTCTAAGGTTTGAATAGTCCTTTCTGATTGTCCGTTCGTCTGAGGATGGAAGGCCGTACTGAAGTCCAACCTGATACCAAGTTCTTCTTGTAACTTTTTCCAAAACCTTGAAGTAAATTGCGGACCCCTGTCAGACACTATGGAAACTGGGACGCCATGAAGACTGACAATCCTTTCCAGATACACTCTTGCATACTTAGCTACAGAGTAGGTAGTCTTTACCGGAAGAAAATGCGCTGACTTAGTTAATCGATCCACAATTACCCAGATGGAGTCATAACCAGCAAAAGTCTTGGGTAAACCTGATACAAAATCCATAGTATTCCTTTCCCATTTCCACTCTGGTATAGGAAGCGGCTGCAGTAAACCAGACGGCTTCTGATGCTCTAATTTAACCTGCTGACACGTCAGACATTTAGAGACAAACTCTGCTACATCTCTCTTCATCCCGCTCCACCAATAATTTCCTTTCAAATCATGGTACATCTTTGTGGATCCCGGATGCACGCTGTAAGTTGTACAGTGAGCTTCTTCTAAAATCTCCTTCCTGAGATTATCCACATCGGGAACACACAGCCTAGAGCCCATCATGAGGGTGCCATCATCATTTATAACAAAGTTATTAGCTCGACCCTGCTGCACATCTTCCAAGATTTTCTGCAACTGTGGGTCCCGATTCTGAGCCATCCTGATTCTGTCCACAAGCACAGACCTAATCCAGAAATGTGCTAATAATGCACCCGATTCTAATGTCTCCACCTGTAACCCTTGATCATACAGTTCATGCAACTCTCTAACCAGCGGTCTCTTCTCTGTGACATGAGCAAGACTACCTCAAACTTCTGCTCAAAGCATCGGCCACAACATTCGCATTACGGGTGGTAGAGAATATTACAATCATAGTCCTTGAAGCTCTAACCACCTTCTCCGCCTCAAGTTCAAATCATACGTTGAAAAATATACTTTAAGCTTTTATGATCCGTATAAATCTCGCACGTCTCTCTATAGAGATAGTGCCTCCAAATCTTTAATGCAAAAATTACTGCTGCCATCTCCAAATCGTGGGTCGGGTAATTTTATTCATGCTTCTTCAATTGCCTAGACGCATAAGCTATTACCTTTCCATTTTGCATCAGAACACAACCCAAACCCACTCTAGAAGCGTCACAATACACCGTGAATCCACCAGTCCCAGAAGGTAAGGTCAACACTGGAGCTGAAGTCAAACAGTCCTTCAACTTTTGAAAGCTTCTCTCACACGCGTCAGTCCACTGAAACCTTATATTTTTCTGAGTCAACTTAGTCAAAGGCGCTGCTATCCTCGAAAAGTCTTGCACAAATCAACGGTAGTAGCCTGCCAACCCTAGAAAGCTACGCACTTCAGTCACTGAAGTTGGCCTCTGCCAATCAATCACTGCCTCCACTTTCTTAGGGTCCACCTGAATACCCTCTTTAGACACTATGTGCCCCAGAAAAGCAACGCTTTCTAACCAGAACTCGCACTTGGAGAACTTAGCGTACAATTGATGTTCCCTCAAAGTCTGAAGTACTATCCTCAAGTGCCACGCGTGCTCCTCTTCGCTTTTGGAATAAACTCAGATATCATCAATGAATACAATGACAAAACGATCCAGAAATTCCTTGAACACTCGATTCATCAAATCCATGAAAGCGCAGGGGCATTAGTGAGTCCAAACGACATCACCAGAAACTCATAATGCCCATAACGCGTCCTGAACGCCGTCTTTGGCACGTCTTCACCACGGATCCTCAACTGGTGATACCCCGATCGCAAATCAATCTTGGAGAAATACACAGCTCCCTGAAGCTGATCGAATAGGTCATCGATGCGAGGAAGCGGATACCGGTTATGAATCGTCACCTTATTTAGTTGCCGGTAATCGATGCAAAGACGTAAGGTACCATCCTTCTTCTTCTGAGCGAGCAGGGAGCACCCCAAGGAGACGTACTAGGTCTAATGAAACCCTTATCTAGGAGGTCTTGCAACTGCTCCTTTAGCTCTTTTAACTCGGCCGGTGCCATTCGATAGGGTGGCAAAGAAATAGGTGTTGTACCCGGTATCACGTCGATACAGAATTCTATCTCTCTATTGGGCGGCAATCCAGGTAGTTCTTCCGGAAACACATTAGGAAACTCATGAACCATAGGAGCGTCTTGACGCAACCTTTCCTTGCAGAGGTATCCCTAACCAAAGCCAAATGTCACGACATCCACGGTGAAGCATCCGCCTTGTGCAATCGTACGACCACGAGGTTCGAGGGAGAAGGTATCTACTCACCTTTAAAATAGAACTCTGAGTCTCCAGGAATTCGAAAAGTCACTTGTTTCTCCCTGCAGTCCAACATGGCGAAATGCATAGCTAACCAATCCATTCCCAATATCACATCAAAATCCATTACATCTAAAAGAATTAGGTCGACCAAATCTAGTCCCTCAGCGAGACCGGACACGCGGATACGACATCAGTCTCTAAGGCCTTACTTAACGGCGTAGTGACCGACATCGAAATTCGAAGCCTAACGGGTTGGACATCCAATCTTAAGGCAAAACTAGGCGATATGAAAGAATGGGTAGCCCCAGGGTCTAACAAAACTCTAGCCTCAGAATGACAAACAAGAATAGTACGACACCACGGCATTTGAGGCTCGCGCATCTTGAGGAGTAAGGGTAAACACTCTAGCTTGCCCCCGGCACGATTGTTGAGACCACAGAGCTCGACCTTGAACCACCTTTAGGGCCGGCCTCCTGAAGATCTACCTCCAAAACTACGGCCCTGCTGGCCAACAAACTGAGATCCATCTTGAAAATGTCCCGGGGTTGCAAGTAAAGCTGGTCGGGTCGCACTAGCGGACGAGCCTTGTGGAAAAGCTGGTCGACTGAAATAGCAAGGACACTCTCGAGCCATATGTCCCATCTCACCACACCTAAAACAGGATCCACTGGATGTTAGGCACGGTCCCTGATGTGACCTGCCACACATCTGACAAGTGCTGGCCCTAGAACTAGAGCTGCTGTAGCCTGAACTCTGCCCACTACCACTGAAGCCCGACCAGTCTCAGATCCTCGGCTACTCCTCGATTACGCCTACCCTTTCCGTGGATGCGGTGACTTCTCCGCACGGCTTGGTCGGTACCTCCAGAGTAACTTCCACTACTATAATGCGGCCGCGACGGTGCGCCTTTGGGTGACCCTCAACCCTGGTTTTCTTCTTCCTACCATCGTCAGTCCCTTGACTAAACCCTCGTAGCGTCATCTCCATCTGCCTCGCCATGTCAGTAACTTCTAGGAAGCTTGTAACACCCGAAATTTTTATATATTTAATAATGAGTTTTTATTTAAGTTAATTTTAGCTTCATTATTATTGGGTTTAATTTGAAATGATTTAATGAAAAATTTAATATTAATCAAATAAATGAGTTATTTTCTATACCCAATTAGTTTGAAATTTTAAGAAATTATTCAAGTAAATTATTTGAGAAATGATTATATTTTGGTTATTCAAAATTTTCCCAAATGCATATTTATATAAGTAAAATTATATATTGGAAAATTTTGGAAGAAATTATAAAGGATGTTTTTATAAAAGAATTTTGGGAGAATTGGTATTATAATTGATTAGTAGTATTAAATTTTAAGTTGGAAATTGATTATTTAATTTAATTGTGTGTAGGATTTAATTGGAGGATTATTTTGGAATAAGGATTAAAAGTATAATTTTATTTTTATGGGGTTTTAATGGAAATTTGTGAGTTTGGTATTTTCGTAAATAAATATGTCGGTCAGGGGTATTTTTGTAATTGTGTATTTTCAATAATTCGGATTTGGCCCAAATTAAATAGTTAGGGGCTTAATTGAAAGGCTAAAAAGAAGTTTGGGGGTTAAATTGGAATTCTGCAGGATGAAATTGTAAGTAATTAAGAAAGTTGAGGGACCAAATTGTAATAAGGAAAAGTTCAGGGGTCAAATGTCGATATTGAAGGGAAAGAAATCGGGGAAGAAGAGAGAGAGAGAGAAAGGCGTCAGCGTGAAGAAGGTGAAGCCGGGTCTTTGCGTCGTGGACTGCCGGGCGTCGATCTTGTGAAAGCGTCGGCCTTGACGGCAAAGCGGCTGAGGCGTGGTAATCGCAAGGAGAGAAAGAGCGTGGATTCCAGGCGTGTTCGGCGTTGTTGGCGGTAGAGTTGGGTGGCGATCGGCTCCTCGGCGAGGCTCTCTGGCGGCAGTGGCGGCGCTCGGGTGGCCGGAATTGCAAGATCCGGCAAAGTGAAACTTAGAGTGGCAGCCGCATTTTTGGGCTTTTCCGGCGAGCTCCGGCGGAGGATGGATGATCGGAGGATGTATCCCGACTCTCCTCATCTCAAGCTTCGCAATGGCACCGGTTTTGTGGCGATCGGGCTCCGTTTGTAAATCGACGGCCGTGATCGTCCGCAAATTTCTCTGGACGATCGGGTGTCAGATCGAAAAATCAGAAGTGGGAATCATCGTAAGCGCGTCGTTGTGAGTCCGATGGTGTGTCCTGATCGTCGATCGGACTCAGGCGGCCGGAGGCGAGTCGACCGAGCGTCTCGGTAATTTTCTCTGGCCGTTGATCTTGGAAATCCTTTGATTTTAAATTTGTGTTTATTGGATTATATTGAGTATTTGATGATTTTGTGAGTCAAAAATAATTGTTTGTCAGTTTGCCTGCCATAGTCGTGTTTTTGTACTGTGTGGCGGAGTCGGGAAATAGTGAAGTTTGGGGACCCGACTCCCGTTGTTTAAATTGTTGGATATTTGGAGTGTTTTCCTGGCAGGTCCTGGACCCGTTTTTACGGGGGGTAATGTTCGTGTTGTAGGGGAGGTTCACTGGGATTTCGGTAGAATTCTCCGAGTCGAGATTCTTAGACAGTCAGTCCTGGGAGTCTAGACCTAGGATTAATGATCGATTGTTTGGCATTTTGATAAATTGTTTCGGTGATTAGATGATCATGCATTGGCTCGCTCCAACCGAGGCAGGAAGCGAGCTAGGAGGTCGCCCAATTCGTGAGTTAAAGTCACTTAATCGTTGCACTATTGCTAAGTTTGAATTTAATATGTTATTTTGAAAGTTTATGCATAATATGGTTATTAGTATCGCAACATAAATAATTTCACTTTGGATTATTGAAGATAATATAAATATTATTATTAGTAATGTTATAATAATATCAAATATTATCGATTTTCCACATGAGTTGCATGATGTCTTACTTTAAAATTGTTAATCGTTATTTTGATATAGTTGAATGACCTCTTTAGACAATAATATTTATTAAATGTGGTGATTGCCATTTGGGAAATGTGGCTTGTAGAACATCTTGCTGATGGGTTACATCAGGGACGCGTCTTGCCGGTAATGATCATGGACATGTAATAAGATTTTCATGGGTTTGCCACGGTCGAGCATGGCTCTGGGCTGATTTGTGTAAATTGCCGGAGGTAAGGTCCCTGGTCGAGCATTGCTCTCGGGGCACCGGCTTATTTGGATACTTAAGTGACCAGACTAGAGGTAAGGTCCCTGGTCGAGCATTGCTCTCGGGGCGCCAGTCTTATTGGATTAAGAGAGCCGAATGGCTACTAGATTTCTTATTTGGATACTTAAGTGACCAGATTGGAGGTAAGGTCCCTGGTCGAGCATTGCTCTCGAGCGATCTTATTGGATTAAGAGAGCCAAAATGGCTGTTAGAATTTGGGGTTAGGGTTCTACTGAGCCACTCGTCCCGTAAAAGTAGAAATATATTTTTATTTATTCATTTATTTATTTATTATGGTATTTGATTATAATGTGATTTGTATTTACGTGCATGGTTTATACTGATTTGAATAATCTATATTTTCTGAGAAGAATGCAATAGTCCCCAGATTATTTGATTTAAACTCACTCTCGTGGCGGTCTCATTTCTTATTTTTGATTCGTGTTAGTCCTCTCGCGGCTCTTATTGATAACTTGACTCCTTCATCATCGGGTGATGTATTTGATTTGGTATGTAAATTGGTAAATCTTAGATTCTCCGTAGTAGTAATAGTAGATGTATCAGTTGTAAATTTTCTGAGTTTCAGGTCTCGCCTAGTTTTTCTGGCAGACCGAAGTATTTATGTAAAATGTAGCTATTAAGATAAATTGTGGCTTTAATAATATTAATTTGAGATGAGATTTGTTTAAGTCAGTGAGTGTCAGGCTTACTACGGGTTTCGGTGGCCTTACGCCTACCCATTCCCTAGTGCCGGTCACGGGCCCACGGGTGGGGTCGTGACAAAGCTGCTCCTCCTAGATTGAACCAAAGAAACAAACTCTGGGTCGAGCCCTGAAATGTATTTGCTGTTCTTCTGCTCCTCAGTCCCCACAGCATAAGGTGCATACCTACTCAGCTGAACAAATTGCCTGGTGTATTCAGCCACAGATGATTTTCCCTTAACTAACCTTTCAAACCTCTCCCTATACTCCTGCCTTACACTGAAAGGGATGAAGTACTCTTCGAATCTGTCTGTGAATTGCCTCCACGACAACTCATCCAGAAAAGGGCGGATATAATCTCTGAACCACTGGGATGCTATTCCCTTCAAGGTAAACCCGGCCATCTCGATGGTCCTCTTATCAGAACAGTGCAAATCAGACGCCCTCTTTTCAACCTCATCCAAAAAGTCCAGAGGGTCTCTAGCTGTCCCATCAAACTCCACAGGTCTTAACTTGGTATACTCATACATAGGGACATCGTCCGGATTCCTGATACCGGACCCACTAGCACGACTTCCTACACCCTGAGCAGCCTGCTGCTGCTCGAAGACTAGCAACTGCTCTAAGGCCCTCTGCATCCCAGTCATACTGGACACAAAAGCCTCCACTGGAATTTCACCAGCACCATGTACCTCCTGAGCCTCGCCCTGATCTGGTTGGCCGCCGAGGCCTACCTCGCCTCGTACCATGGGTCGGGTCCGGGAGCCGTCGAGTAAAACTCATCTTCGCCTTCCTGGGCCGATCTGCGGTACGGTCGCTCGGGTTCTCGGCATTGGCAAGAGCTGAAAATGAACAACAAATTATTAACCCAACAGACTCTCTAACGTATAGCACAGATACTAGAATCAACGAAACATGCAAGGACAGACTCAATTGTTCCTAGTTCCCGCAGTAGTTTAGAAAGCTAACCTAGGTCGAAGGAAAAACTAAACCTAAGCTCTGATACCAACTTTGTCACGACCCACTTTGGGGGCCCGTGACCGACACTAGGGAATGGGTAGGCTTAAGGCCACCGAAACCCGTAGTAAGCCTTACCAACCCGCAAATCCATATATACAATTAACCAAATATAAAGTAGTCATAATTGTCTTGCATAATAAATCATCATACTACCAACAGGAGTCAGAATAGTTATATAAATTTTAAAATTTCCTACTGCGGATACTCTAGGGTAAAAATGACAAGTATAGAACCTCCCCTAAATTTCGGATATTTACCCCCCGTAAAACGGGTCCAGGACCTGCCAAAAACATATCAAACCTGCTGGAATTTAATAACAGGAGTCGGGCCACAAGAACTGCATTAATATTTTCCCGACTCCAAAACACCACAATCCAAACAATTTAATTTGATTTATTTTTAAACTACCCAACACAAGCAATTAATAGCCACAATAACTTTCTAATATTATAACAAAATTTTCAGAGTCTAAAATAAAATTATACCGAGTTAAAAATTGAAATATTTCACGCGTCCGGAAAACACTGGGGTCGGGCCGGTCCTGTGATGTCGAATTGAATCCGGAGCGCCTACTCAAGTTGCGAAGAGTCCAGAAGTACAAGAGTTTTGGCCGGAAGGCGGCGGATCGGGGCCGGAAAGTCGCTGCTCACGCGACACTTCCCATGGCTGCCGGCAAGGATTTTCCGACGAAGGAGGGTGGCTTCCGGGGTTTTCGGGGGTGGGGAGTCCGATCCGTCGATCGAAAACAAGCAAGAGGCCAAGGCGAAGATGGGCGGCTCCACCTTCGCCAGCGTCGGTGAGAGGAAAGACAGCGATAGCGGCGGCGGAGGTTCGCGGCGACGGAAGCGTGAGGCAGCGGTGGGCTGGGAGAAGGAAAAGAGGAGAAGGAGAGGGAAGGGGAGGGAAAAGAGAGAGAGGGAGGAGAAAAACAATTTTTGTATATATAAATATTTAGTAAGGGTGTTACATATATTATGAGAAAACAACCCCGTAAAAGTGGTATATTTATCAGTATAAGAAAATAACCTCATAAAACGTGTATATTTATGAATCTAAAAAAATAATACCATAAAAGTAGTGAATTGCGAGCCTTAGGAAACAGCCTCGTTAGAAGGGTTAAATATTTTAATATGAGAAAATAACCGTGTAAAAGTAGTGAATTGCAAGTCTTAGAAAACGGCCTCGTTAGAGGGGGTAAATTTATTAATATGAGAAAACAACCCCATAATACAGGGATATTTATCAATTGGAGAAAATAACTTCGAGATTTTAGTATATTGGTGAGTATGAGAAAACGACCCCTTAAATGTGGTAATTCTAAAATATGAGAAAATAACTCCGTAAAAGGGGTATATTTGTTGATGTAAGAAAATAACCTCATAAAATGTTTATATTTAAGAATTTGAGAAAACAACTCCATAACAGTGATAATAATTTATTATGAGAAAATGACCTCGTAAAAGTGATATATTTATCAATATAAGAAAATAACCTCGTAAAATGTGTATATTTATGAATCTGAGAAAACAACCCCGTAAAAGTAGTGTAATTGCGAGTCTAAGAAAACAGGCTCGTTAGAAGTGGTATATTTTTAAATATGAGAAAATAACCCGTAAGAGGGGTATATCTATAAATATTAGAAAACATCCCCGTAATACGGGGATATTTATCAATCAGAGAAAATAACTCTATAATTTTGGTGTATTTGTGAGTATGAGTAAACAACCCCTTCAATGAGGTAATTTAGAATATGAGAAAATAACCCCGTAAAAGGGGTATATTTGTCGATATAAGAAAATAACCTCGTAGAACGTGTATATTTATGAATTTGAAAAAATAACCCGATAATATTGCTAATAATTTATTATGAGAAAATGACCCCGTAAAACTGGTTTATTTATCAATATAAGAAAATAACCTCATAAAATGTGTATATTTATTAATCTGAGAGAACAACTCCGTAAAAGTAGTGTAATTGCGAGTCTAAGAAAATAGACTTGTTAGAAGTGGTATATTTTTTAATATGAGAAAACAACCCCGTAAGAGGGGTAAATCTATAAAAATTAGAAAACAACCCCGTAATGCGGAGATATTTATCAATCGGAGTAAATAACCCTGTAATTTTGGTATATTTGTGAGTACGAGAAAACAGCCCATTAAATGCGGTAATTTTAGAATATGAGAAAATAACCCCGTAAAAGGGGTATATTTTTCGATATAAGAAAATAACTCTGTAAAACGTATATATTTATGAATTTGAGAAAATAATCCCATAATAGTGCTAATAATTTAATATGAGAAAATGACCTCGTAAAAGTGGTATATTTATCAATAAAAGAAAATAACCCTGTAAAGTATATTTATGAATCTGAGAAAATAACCCGTAAAAATAGTGTAATTGCGAGTCTGAGAAAACAGCCTCGTAGAAGGTGTAAATTTTTTAGTATGATAAAACAACCCCGTAAGAGGGATATATCTATAAATATTACAAAACAACCTTGTAATACGTGAATATTTATTAACCAGAGAATATAACCCCGTAGTTTTGGTATATTTATGAGTATTAGAAAACGACACCCTAAAGGAGTTAATTTTAGAATATGAGAAAACAACCCCGTAAAAGGGGTATATTTGTCGATATAAGAAAATAATCCCGTAAAATGTGTATATTTATGAATTTGACAAAACAACCCTATAATACTGCTAATAATTTAATATGAGAAACCGACCCCGTAAAAGTAGTATACTTATCAATATAAGAAAATAACCCCATAAAACGTGTATATTTATGAATCTCAGAGAACAACCCCGTAAAACTAGTGTAATTGCGAGTTTGCGAAAACAGCCTCGTTAGAAGGGGTAAATTTTTTAATATGAGAAAACAACCCTTTAAGAGGGGTATATTTATAAATATTATAAAACAACCCAATAATGCGGGGATATTTATCAATCCGAGAAAATAGCGCCGTAATTTTGGTATATTTATGAGCATGAGAAAACAACCCCGTGAATGGGTTAATCTTATAATATGAGAAAATAACCCCGTAAAAGGGGTATATTTGTCCATATAAGAAAATAACCCCATAAAATGTGTATATTTATGAATATTAGAAAATAACCTAATAAGAGCGGTATATTTATAAATATTTGAAAAAAACCCCGTAATACGGGGATATTTATCAATCAGAGAAAATAACCCCGTAATTTTGGTATATTTGTGAGTATGAGAAAACAACTCTTTAAATGGGGTAATTTTAAAATATAAGAAAATATCACCGTAAAAGGGGTATATTTGTCGATATTAGAAAATAACTCCGTAAAATATGAATTTCAGAAAACAACCGCATAATAGTGCTAATAATTTACTATGAGAAAACGACCCCGTAAAGGGGTATATTTATCAATGTAAGAAAATAACTCCGTAAAACATGTATATTTATTAATATAGGAAAAAAACCTTATAAAACGTTTATATTTATGAATCTGAGAAAACAAACCCGTAAAACTAGTGTAATTGCGAGTGTGAGAAAACAGCCTTGTAGAAGGGGTAAATTTTTTAATATGAGAAAACAACCTCGTTAGAGGGGTATATTTATAAATATTAAAAAATCCCGTAATACGAGAATATCTATTAATCGGAGAATATTACCACATAATTTTGGTATATTTGTGAGTATGAGAAAAAAAAAACCTCTTAAATAGGTTAATTTTAGAATATGAGAAAACAACCCCGTAAAAGGGGTATATTTGTCGATATAAGAAAATAATCCTATAATATTGGTATATTTATGAGTATGAGAAAACGACCCCTTTAATGGGGTAATTTTAGAATATGAGAAAATAACCCGTAAAAGGGATATATTTGTCGACATAAGATAATAACCCCGTAAAACGTGTATATTTATGAATTTGGGAAAACAACCCCATAATAGTGCTAATAATTTATTATGAGAAAACAACCCAGTAAAAGGGCTATATTTATTAATATAAGAGAATAAAATGGTAAAACGTTTATATTTATGAATATGAGAAAACAACCCCGTAAAAGTAGTATAGCTGTGAGTCTGAGCAAACAGCCTCGTTAGAACGGATAAAGGTTTTAATATGAGAAAACAATCCCATAAAAGAGGTGTGTTTATTAATATTAGAAAATAACCGGGTAATACAGGGATATTTATCAATCGAAGAAAATAACTCCGTAATTTTTGTATATTTGTGAGTATTAGAAAACAACCCCTTAAATGTGTTAATTTTATAATATGAGAAAACAACCCTGTAAAAGCGGTATATTTCTCGATATAAGAAAATAGCTCCGTAAAACGTGTATATTTATGAATTTGAGAATACAGCCCCATAATAGTGCTAATAATTTAATATGAGAAAATGACACGTAAAAGTGGTATATTTGTCAATATAAGAAAATAACCCCGTAAAAATTGTATATTTATCAATACAAGAAAATAACCTCGTAAAATATGTATATTTATGTATATGAGACAATAAACCCGTAAAGATAGTATAATTGCCAGTCAGTCTAAGAAAACAACATCGTAGAATGGGTTAATTTCTCTAATATGAGAAAACAACCCCGTAAGAGATGTATGTTTATAAATATTAGGAAACAACCACGTAATGTGGGGATATTTATCAATGGGAGAAAGTAACCCCGTAATATTGGTATATCTCTGAGTATGAGAAAACAACCCCTTAAATGGGGTAATTTTAGAATATGAGAAAATAACCTCGTAAAAGGAGTATATTTGTCGATAGAAGAAAATAACCCCATAAAACGTGTATATTTATGAATCAGAGAAAACAGCCCCATAATGGTGCTAATAATTTATTATGAGAAAACTACCCTGTAAAAGTGTTATATTTATCTATATGAGAAAATAACCCCGTAAAAGTAGTGTAATTGCCAATCTGAGAAAACAGCCTCGTTAGAAGGTATAAATTTTTTAAAATGAGAAAACAACCCCGTAAGAGGGGTATATTTATAAATATTTGAAAACAACCCCGTAATACGGGGATATTTATCAATCGGAGAAAATAGCCTCATAATTTTGGTATATTTGTGAGTATGAGAAAACAACCCCTTAAATGGGGTAATTTTAAAATACGAGAAAATAACATTGTAAAAGGGGTATATTTGTCGATATAAGAAAATAACCCCGTAAAATATGAATTTGAGAAAACAACCCCATAATAGTGCTAATAATTTACTATGAGAAAACGACCCCGTAAAGGGGTATATTTATCAATGTAAGCAAATAACTTCGGAAAGAATGCATATTTATCAATATGAGAAAATAATATCGTAAAACTTTTATATTTATGAATCTGAGAAAATAAATCCATAAAAGTAGTGCAGTTGCGAGTATGAGAAAACAACCTCGTAGAAGGGGTAAATTTTTTAATATGAGAAAACAACCCCGTAAGAGGGGTATATTTATAAATATTAGAAAAAATCCCGTCATACGGGAATATTTATTAATCGGAGAAAATAACCCCGTAATTTTGGTATAGTTGTGAGTATGAGAAAAAACCTCTTAAATATGTTAATTTTAGAATATGAGAAAACAACCCCGTAAAAAGGGTATATTTGTTGATATAAGAAAATAACCCTGTAATATTGGTATATTTGTGAGTATGAGAAAACAACCATTTAAATGGGGTAATTTCAGAATATGAGAAAATAACCGGTAAAAGGGGGTATATTTGATGATATAAGAAAATAACCCCGTAAAATGTGTATATTTATGAATTTGAGAAAACAACCCCATAATAGTGCTAATAATTTAATATGAGAAAACGAGCCCCGTAAAAGTGGTATATTTATCAATATAAGAAAATAACCCGTAAAACGTGTATCTTTATGAATGTGAGTAAACAACCACGTAAAAGTAGTGTAATTGCGAGTCTGAGAAAACAACCACGTGGAAGGGGTCAATTTTTTAATATGAGAAAATAACCCCGAAATACAGGGATATTTATTGATATAAGAAAATAACCCCGTAATTTTGGTATATTTGTGAGTATGAGAAAACAACCACTTAAATAGGGTAATTTTAGAATATGAGAAAATAACCCGTAAAAGGGATATATTTATCGATATAAGAAAATAACCCCGTAAAACGTGTATATTTATGAATTTGAGAAAACAACCCATAATAGTGCTAATAATTTATTATGCGAAAACGACCCAGTAAAAATAGTATATTTATCAATATAAGAAAATAACTCGGTAAAATGTGTATATTTATGAATCTGAGAAAACAACCCCGTGAAAGTAGTGTAATTTCGAGTCTGAGAAAACAGCCTCGTAGAAGGAGTAAATTTTTTAATATGAGAAAACAACCTCGTAAGAGGGGTATATTTATAATTATTAGCAAACAACCCCATAATATGGGGATATTTATCAATATGAGAAAATAAACCCGTAATTTTGGTGTATTTGTGAGTATGAGAAAACAACCCCTTAAATGGGTTAATTTTATAATATGAGAAAATAACCCAGTAAAAGAGGTATATTTGGCGATATAAGAAAATAATCCCGTAAAACGTGTATATTTACGAATTTGAGAAAACAACCGCATAATAGTGGTAATAATTTAATATGAGAAAATGACCTCGTAAAAGTGGCATACTTATCAATATAAGAAAATAACTCCGTAAAATGTGTATCTTTATGAATCTGAGAAAACAATCTCGTAAAAGTTGTGTAATTGTGAATCTGAGAAAACAGGCTCATGGAAGGAGTAAATTTTTTAATATGAGAAAACAAGCCCAAAATACGGGGATATTTATCAATTGGAAAAAATAACCCTGTAATTTTTGTATATTTGTGAGTATGAGAAAACAATCCCTTAAATTGGTTAATTTTATATAAAAGGAGTATAAATATAAATATTAGCAAACAACCCCGTAATATGGAGATATTTATCAATAGGAGAAAATAACCTCGTAATTTTGGTATATTTGTGAGTATGAGAAAACAACCCCTTAAATGGGTTAAATTTATAATATGAGAAAACAACCAAGTAAAAAGGGTAATATTTGACGATATAAGAAAATAACCCCGTAAAACATAGACATTTATGAATTTGAGAAAACAACCCCATAATAGTGTTAATAATTTAATATGAGAAAACAACTCCGTAAAAGTGGTATATTTATCAGTATAAGAAAATAACTCCGTAAAATGTGTATATTTATGAATATGAGAAAACAACCCCGTTAAAGTAGTGCAATTGCGAGTCTGAGAAAACAGCCTCGTAAAAGGGGTAAATTTTTTAAAATGAGAAAACAACCCCGTAAAAGGGGTATATTTATCGTAATTTACCCCTTCTATGAGGCTGTTTTCTCATACTCGCAATTACACTACTTTTACAGGGTTGTTTTCTCAGATTCATAAATATAAACGTTTTACGGGGTTATTTTCTAATATTGATAAATATACCACTTTTACAGGGTCGTTTGCTCATATAAAATTATTAGCACTATTATGGGGTTGTATTCTCATATTAAAATTAACCCAAATAAGAGTTTATTTTCTCATATTCGCAAATATACCAAAATAACGGGGTTATTTTCTCCGATTGATAAATATCCCCGTATTACGAGGTTGTTTTCTCATATTAAAAAATTTACCCGTTCTACGAGGCTGTTTTCTCATACTGGCAATTACACGTTTTACGGAGTTATTTTCTTATATTGATAAATATACCCCTTTTACGGGGTTATTTTCTCATATTAAATTATTAGCACTATTATGGCGTTGTTTTGTCAAATTAATAAATATACACGTTTTACGTGGTTATTTTCTTATATCGATAAATATACCCCTTTTACGGTGTTATTTTCGCATATTAAAAAATTTACCCTTTATACAAGGTTATTTTCTCAGACTCGCAATTATGCAACTTTTACGAGATTATTTTTTCAGACTCATAAATATACACGTTTTATGGGATTATTTTCTTATATTGACAAATATAACCCTTTTATGGGATTGTTTTCTTATAATATAAAATTAACCCATTTAAGGGGTTGTTTTCTCATACTCACAAATATACCCCTTTACAGGTTCGTTTTCTTATATTAAATTATTAGTACTATTATGGGATTGTTTCCTCAAATCCATAAATGTACACATTTTACGGTGTTATTCTCCTATATCGACAAATATACTTTCTCATATTATAAAATTAACTCATTTAAGGGGTTGTTTTCTCATACTCACAAATATACCAAAATTACGGGGTTATTTTCTCCGATTGATAAATATCCCTGTATTACGGGGTTGTTTTTGTCATATTAAAAAATTTACCCATTCTACGAGGTTGTTTTCGTCATATTAAAAAATTTACCCCTTCTACGAGATTGTTTTCAGAGACTCGCAATTACACTACTTTTACAGGGTTATTTTCTCAGATTCATAAATTTACATGTTTTACGGGGTTATTTTCTTATATTGATAAATATACCACTTTTACGGGGTCATTTTCTCATATTAAATTATTAGCACTATTATGGGTTTGTTTGTCAAATTTATAAATATACACGTTTTACAGAGTTATATATATCGATAAATTTACGTCTTTTACGGGGTTGTTTTCTCAAATTCTAAAATAAACCCATTTAAATGGTTGTTTTCTCATACTCATAAATATACCAAAATTACGGGGTTATTTTTTTCGATTGATAAATATCCTCATATTTCAGGTTGTTTTCTTATATTAAAAAATTTCCACCTTCTACGAGGCTGTTTCCTCAGACTCGCAACTAGACTACTGTTACAGGGTTGATTTCTCAAATTCGTAAATATACACGTTTTACGGGGTTATTTTCTTATATTGATAAATATACTACTTTCACGGGGTCGTTTTCTAATATTAAATTATTAGCACTATTATGGGATTTACTCAAATTCATTAGTATACACGTTTTACAAGGTTATTTTCTTATCTCGACAAATATACTCCTTTTACGGGGTTGTTTTCTCATATTATAAAATTAACCCATTTAAGGGGTTGTTTTCTCATACTCACAAATATACTAAAATTACTGGGTTATTTTCTCCGATTGATAAATACCCCCGTATTACGAGTTTGTTTTCTCATATTAAGAAATTTACCCATTTTACGAGGCTGTTTTCTTAGACTCGCAATTACTTTACCTTTACGGGGTTGTTTTCCCAGGTTCATAAATATACATGTTTTACAGGGTTATATTCTTATATTGATAAATATACCACTTTTTCGGGGTCATTTTCTCATATTAAATTATTAGCACTATTATGGGGTTGTTTTCTCAAATTCATAAATATACACGTTTATGGAGTTATTTTCTTATGTGGACAAATATTTTTTTTCTACGGGATTGTTTTCTCATATTCTAAAATTAATCCATTTAAGGGGTTGTTTTCTCATACTCACAAATATACGAAAATTATGGGGTTATTTTCTCCAATTGATAAATATCCCCGTATTGTGGGGTTATTTTCTAATATTTTTAAATATACTCCTCTTACGGGGTTGTTTTCTCATATGAAAAATTTACCCCTTCTACGAGACTGTTTTCTCAGACTCGCAATTACACTACTTTTACGGGGTTGTTCTCACAAATTCATAAATATACACGTTTTACAGGATTATTTTCTTATATCGATAAATATAACACTTTTACAG